>NC_090324.1:1269263-1459510 GCF_040869045.1 Eurosta solidaginis
TCGTATACAATGTTGTTGTTTTTTCTCTGTAGAGTGTTCGTTGGATCATTACGAATTACCTTGTAAGTTTTCTTGTCTCCTAGTAGCTGGTCAATCTTTTCGTTGTATTCCGTTTTGTATAGAGCAATTGTTTTATTCCCCTTGTCTGTGTCTGTGATAATTATGTCATCTTTGTGAAGTTTAAGGAATGTTTTTGTTTTCTTGTATGTTTCAATTATGAATTTTTCTGCTGAGTTATGACGTATGTTTCGCTTGTAAAGTAAAATTCTGTTGCTTAATTTATTTCTTGCTACTTCTTTATCCTTTTCATCCTCTATTGTTTAAAATATTTGTTCCATTTCAGCTATCGTGCGTATGGGTGAGAAATTTTGGTTTGTTGTGTGCAGTGTAAATTTTCTGCCTAGTGAGAGGAGCCATTTAACCTCTTCGGGAAACACAATGTTCGTTCTGTTGACGAACCAGTCGGTGTTTATGTTGATTCCCAGTTTTCGTAATTTTTCGCGCTTAAGATCATTTATTTTTCCTTTAAGTTCTGTTTCTTTTCCTTTTCTAACCTTTTCGTGTATTAATTTTTGTTTGGTGATAACCGCATCGAATTCCTCTTTTGTCAATTCTCGATGTATTTGTTGCTGTGCATTGCGTAGACTGTCATTGGTAGCTTTTATATCGATGTTTGTTTGTGTTATTTCTATATTTAATATTTTTTGTAGGAAATTTTGTTTTGTTTTTTCCATTGTTTGTGTTACTTTTTCGGAAGTTGTGTTAATAGTTACATTTTTTACTGAGTATGTTAAGTGGTTTGGAGTTAAGTCGTATCTCTTACATTCTAATAGAAACTTTAGTTGTTCTCTTTGTTTCGCTAATTTGGCTTTCTGCTTACTGTAATGCTTCAGATACATACAAATGTTTTCGCCATATTTATACTTCATATGCTGATAAAAGTTTTTCATTTTGCTGGTTTGTTGTTTTTGTTCTTGTTCTTGTTGTTAGAGAAAGAGTGGCTTATGGATACTAATTTACCGGCAGGCTTTCCGGATGTGAATATTTTCGTATTTATCCGATCAGTTAATTTATCTAATTTTATAAATAATAAGCTGGTCTGATCTATTTATGTGGGGTGCGAATAAGACAAAGCTTTTTCCACCTTACAGCTCAACGTTTCGCTAAGATTTTCTTAGAATCTTCAGGAGCGTAACTGTAAGTTTATTTAGAAATCCATAAAAAACACAAATCCATCACAAACTACAGATATGACAAATGAACCTAAAAGATACTTTAGCGTCACATTCGTTCCTAGGCTCTCAGAAAATTTCACAAATATTATACAAAAACCAAACTTATGCTTGGCCTACAAATCGAATTGCACACTAGGGACATGCTTCACAAAAACAAAAAGCCCAATAGACCAGCAACAACAAAGTAATGTAGTGTACGAAGTAACTTGCAAAGGCAACAACAACGAGAATTGCAACAAGATTTATATCGGGACTACGAAGCGAAATTTAAGCACCAGACTAGCAGAGCACGAGGCTGATATAAGAAAACAAAAACACAGCACAGCACTATCACAGCATGCAATAACAAACAACCACACAGCTGATTTTGCCAACACAAGAATACTAGATAAGGAACGAAGAGAAAAGACGAGATATACTTTAGAGAGCCTACGTCTTATTGTATCGTCCACTAATGTTCCGTGTTATTATTTGTCCAAACATATTGGAAAAATTCTCCAAACTTTAATATCTGAGAAATACAACATTAACAATGCGTATGACCTAAAAGAAAGGTTAAAAAAAAAAAAATAAATGTAAGGCGCGATAACCTCCGAAGAGATCTAAGGCCGAGCTTCTCTTCCAATTTGCGTCGTGCTCCTCTTGATTTTTCCCAACAAATTGGCCGGACGGGACCTACATGTTTTATGCCGACTCCGAACGGCATCTGCAAGGCAGATGAGTTTTCACTGAGAGCTTTTCATGGCAGAAATACAATCGGAGCGCTTGCCAGACACTGCCGAGGGGCGACCCCGCTTAGAAAAATTTTCTTCTAATTGAAAAATCTTATTTCTAAAATTTTGATGTTGCTTTGCCCGGGAGTTGAGCCCAGGGAATACGGTGTGATAGGCGGAGCACGCTACCATCACACCACGGTGGCCAGTGGAAATGATATTGTTGCATTAAATTTTACAAAAACATAAACATACAATGTTGATACCATCATTCGTGGTACTCTTGTCATACTAAACTAAACTATAAACATAACAAATAAGTCGCGGCTATTTCATCGGTGTCTTCTTTCTTGTTAATCGTATATTCCATTTTCTGCATTATACGTAGGCTCTCTAAAGTATATCTCGTCTTTTCTCTGCGTTCCTTATCTAGTATTCTTGTGTTGGCAAAATCAGCTGTGTGGTTGTTTGTTATTGCATGCTGTGATAGTGCTGTGCTGTGTTTTTGTTTTCTTATATCAGCCTCGTGCTCTGCTAGTCTGGTGCTTAAATTTCGCTTCGTAGTCCCGATATAAATCTTGTTGCAATTCTCGTTGTTGTTGCCTTTGTAAGTTACTTCGTACACTACATTACTTTGTTGTTGCTGGTCTATTGGGCTTTTTGTTTTTGTGAAGCATGTCGCTAGTGTGCAATTCGATTTGTAGGCTAAGCATAAGTTTGGTTTTTGTATAATGTTTGTGAAATTTTCTGAGAGCCTGGGAACGAATGTGACGCTAAAGTATCTTTTAGGTTCATTTGTCATATCTGTAGTTGGTGATGGATTTATTATATTTTGCATTTATATTACTTTTTGTTGGCGGCCACCGTGGTGTGATGGTAGCGTGCTCCGCCTATCACACCGTATGCCCTGGGTTCAACTCCCGGGCAAAGCAACATCAAAATTTTAGAAATAAGATTTTTCAATTAGAAGAAAATTTTTCTAAGCGGGGTCGCCCCTCGGCAGTGTCTGGCAAGCGCTCCGATTTTATTTCTGCCATGAAAAGCTCTCAGTGAAAACTCATCTGCCTTGCAGATGCCGTTCGGAGTCGGCATAAAACATGTAGGTCCCGTCCGGCCAATTTGTAGGGAAAAATCAAGAGGAGCACGACGCAAATTGGAAGAGAAGCTCGGCCTTTAATCTCTTCGGAGGTTATCGCGCCTTACATTTATTTATTTATTACTTTTTGTTGAATTAAGTTATTGGTTAAGTGATCTGGGTAATTATTTTTCTTTGGCGTTCTTTTAATTAATTTAATGTTGGCGTCGTGAAATTTGGGATGACTTATTGTCAGTATTTTGTGTATGAAGTTTCTCGCAGTATTTACTTTATATTTTTTAGGCTGTGAGGATAGGAAGTTTATTAGGCGTCCAGATGATGTAGGTTTGGTGTACCAGTCTAATATTATGTTGTTGTTGTTCTTGTGTATTCGGACATCGAGAAATGGGATATTGCCGTTTTCCTCCATTTCCATGGTGAAATTTAGTCTTTCATGATATTTATTAAGAGTTTTTAAGATGAGTTCCGCGTCATTTCTTTTGGTTATAGCGAATATGTCGTCCACATATTTCACTAAAAATTTTATGTTTGTGTTATTTTGTTGTTTTAGTTCTGAGAAAGTATTGTCAAGTATTTCATCCATTACTATATCTGCAATCGTCGGGGAAAGGGGGTTACCCATGGGCATTCCAAATGTTTGAGTATAAATTTTATTGTTGCAAACGAAATAGTTGTTGTCCTTTAGGCAAAAGTCTAATATGCTTTGAAATTTATTCTTTGGTATATTTGTTGTTTCTTTAATTCTGTCCCATTTTTTTCATTATTATTTTCGAGGCTAAAGTGGTCGGTATATTAGAGAAGAGAGACACAACATCAAACGACACCAACACATCTTCATCACATATATTTACATTGGATAACCTTTCTTTTAGGTCATACGCATTGTTAATGTTGTATTTCTCAGATATTAAAGTTTATAGAATTTTTCCAATATGTTTGGACAAATAATAACACGGAACATTAGTGGACGATACAATAAGACGTAGCGGACATTCAGGCTTATGTGATTTGGGTAATCCATAAAGTCTGGGGGCTATGGCTGTCGAGCTTGTCATTTGTTGCTTTTCTTTTGCACATATGAGTTTTGCCTTATGAAGATCGTATACAATGTTGTTGTTTTTTCTCTGTAGAGTGTTCGTTGGATCATTACGAATTACCTTGTAAGTTTTCTTGTCTCCTAGTAGCTGGTCAATCTTTTCGTTGTATTCCGTTTTGTATAGAGCAATTGTTTTATTCCCCTTGTCTGTGTCTGTGATAATTATGTCATCTTTGTAAAGTTTAAGGAATGTTTTTGTTTTCTTGTATGTTTCAATTATGAATTTTTCTGCTGAGTTATGACGTGTGTTTCGCTTGTAAAGTAAAATTCTGTTGCTTAATTTATTTCTTGCTACTTCTTTATCCTTTTCATCCTCTATTGTTTGAAATATTTGTTCCATTTCAGCTATCGTGCGTATGGGTGAGAAATTTTGGTTTGTTGTGGGCAGTGTAAATTTTCTGCCTAGTGAGAGGAGCCATTTAACCTCTTCGGGAAACACAATGTTCGTTCTGTTGACGAACCAGTCGGTGTTTATGTTGATTCCCAATTTTCGTAATTTTTCGCGCTTAAGGCCATTTATTTTTCCTTTAAGTTCTGTTTCTTTTCCTTTTCTAACCTTTTCGTGTATTAAGTTTTGTTTGGTGATAACCGCATCGAATTCCTCCTTTGTCAATTCTCGATGTATTTGTTGCTGTGCATTGCGTAGACTGTCATTGGTAGCTTTTATATCGATGTTTGTTTGTGTTATTTCTATATTTAATATTTTTTGTAGGAAATTTTGTTTTGTTTTTTCCATTGTTTGTGTTACTTTTTCGGAAGTTGTGTTAATAGTTACATTTTTTACTGAGTATGTTAAGTGGTTTGGAGTTAAGTCGTATCTCTTACATTCTAATAGAAACTTTAGTTGTTCTCTTTGTTTCGCTAATTTGGCTTTCTGCTTACTGTAATGCTTCAGATACATACAAATGTTTTCACCATATTTATACTTCATATGCTGATAAAAGTTTTTCATTTTGCTGGTTTGTTGTTTTTGTTCTTGTTCTTGTTGTTAGAGAAAGAGTGGCTTATGGATACTAATTTACCGGCAGGCTTTCCGGATGTGAATATTTTCGTATTTATCCGATCAGTTAATTTATCTAATTTTATAAATAATAAGCTGGTCTGATCTATTTATGTGGGGTGCGAATAAGACAAAGCTTTTTCCACTTTACAGCTCAACGTTTCGCTAAGATTTTCTTAGAATCTTCAGGAGCGTAACTGTAAGTTTATTTAGAAATCCATAAAAAACACAAATCCATCACAAACTACAGATATGACAAATGAACCTAAAAGATACTTTAGCGTCACATTCGTTCCTAGGCTCTCAGAAAATTTCACAAATATTATACAAAAACCAAACTTATGCTTGGCCTACAAATCGAATTGCACACTAGGGACATGCTTCACAAAAACAAAAAGCCCAATAGACCAGCAACAACAAAGTAATGTAGTGTACGAAGTAACTTGCAAAGGCAACAACAACGAGAATTGCAACAAGATTTATATCGGGACTACGAAGCGAAATTTAAGCACCAGACTAGCAGAGCACGAGGCTGATATAAGAAAACAAAAACACAGCACAGCACTATCACAGCATGCAATAACAAACAACCACACAGCTGATTTTGCCAACACAAGAATACTAGATAAGGAACGAAGAGAAAAGACGAGATATACTTTAGAGAGCCTACGTCTTATTGTATCGTCCACTAATGTTCCGTGTTATTATTTGTCCAAACATATTGGAAAAATTCTCCAAACTTTAATATCTGAGAAATACAACATTAACAATGCGTATGACCTAAAAGAAAGGTTAAAAAAAAAAAAATAAATGTAAGGCGCGATAACCTCCGAAGAGATCTAAGGCCGAGCTTCTCTTCCAATTTGCGTCGTGCTCCTCTTGATTTTTCCCAACAAATTGGCCGGACGGGACCTACATGTTTTATGCCGACTCCGAACGGCATCTGCAAGGCAGATGAGTTTTCACTGAGAGCTTTTCATGGCAGAAATACAATCGGAGCGCTTGCCAGACACTGCCGAGGGGCGACCCCGCTTAGAAAAATTTTCTTCTAATTGAAAAATCTTATTTCTAAAATTTTGATGTTGCTTTGCCCGGGAGTTGAGCCCAGGGAATACGGTGTGATAGGCGGAGCACGCTACCATCACACCACGGTGGCCAGTGGAAATGATATTGTTGCATTAAATTTTACAAAAACATAAACATACAATGTTGATACCATCATTCGTGGTACTCTTGTCATACTAAACTAAACTATAAACATAACAAATAAGTCGCGGCTATTTCATCGGTGTCTTTTTTCTTGTTAATCGTATATTCCATTTTCTGCATTATACGTAGGCTCTCTAAAGTATATCTCGTCTTTTCTCTGCGTTCCTTATCTAGTATTCTTGTGTTGGCAAAATCAGCTGTGTGGTTGTTTGTTATTGCATGCTGTGATAGTGCTGTGCTGTGTTTTTGTTTTCTTATATCAGCCTCGTGCTCTGCTAGTCTGGTGCTTAAATTTCGCTTCGTAGTCCCGATATAAATCTTGTTGCAATTCTCGTTGTTGTTGCCTTTGTAAGTTACTTCGTACACTACATTACTTTGTTGTTGCTGGTCTATTGGGCTTTTTGTTTTTGTGAAGCATGTCGCTAGTGTGCAATTCGATTTGTAGGCTAAGCATAAGTTTGGTTTTTGTATAATGTTTGTGAAATTTTCTGAGAGCCTGGGAACGAATGTGACGCTAAAGTATCTTTTAGGTTCATTTGTCATATCTGTAGTTGGTGATGGATTTATTATATTTTGCATTTATATTACTTTTTGTTGGCGGCCACCGTGGTGTGATGGTAGCGTGCTCCGCCTATCACACCGTATGCCCTGGGTTCAACTCCCGGGCAAAGCAACATCAAAATTTTAGAAATAAGATTTTTCAATTAGAAGAAAATTTTTCTAAGCGGGGTCGCCCCTCGGCAGTGTCTGGCAAGCGCTCCGATTTTATTTCTGCCATGAAAAGCTCTCAGTGAAAACTCATCTGCCTTGCAGATGCCGTTCGGAGTCGGCATAAAACATGTAGGTCCCGTCCGGCCAATTTGTAGGGAAAAATCAAGAGGAGCACGACGCAAATTGGAAGAGAAGCTCGGCCTTTAATCTCTTCGGAGGTTATCGCGCCTTACATTTATTTATTTATTACTTTTTGTTGAATTAAGTTATTGGTTAAGTGATCTGGGTAATTATTTTTCTTTGGCGTTCTTTTAATTAATTTAATGTTGGCGTCGTGAAATTTGGGATGACTTATTGTCAGTATTTTGTGTATGAAGTTTCTCGCAGTATTTACTTTATATTTTTTAGGCTGTGAGGATAGGAAGTTTATTAGGCGTCCAGATGATGTAGGTTTGGTGTACCAGTCTAATATTATGTTGTTGTTGTTCTTGTGTATTCGGACATCGAGAAATGGGATATTGCCGTTTTCCTCCATTTCCATGGTGAAATTTAGTCTTTCATGATATTTATTAAGAGTTTTTAAGATGAGTTCCGCGTCATTTCTTTTGGTTATAGCGAATATGTCGTCCACATATTTCACTAAAAATTTTATGTTTGTGTTATTTTGTTGTTTTAGTTCTGAGAAAGTATTGTCAAGTATTTCATCCATTACTATATCTGCAATCGTCGGGGAAAGGGGGTTACCCATGGGCATTCCAAATGTTTGAGTATAAATTTTATTGTTGCAAACGAAATAGTTGTTGTCCTTTAGGCAAAAGTCTAATATGCTTTGAAATTTATTCTTTGGTATATTTGTTGTTTCTTTAATTCTGTCCCATTTTTTTCATTATTATTTTCGAGGCTAAAGTGGTCGGTATATTAGAGAAGAGAGACACAACATCAAACGACACCAACACATCTTCATCACATATATTTACATTGGATAACCTTTCTTTTAGGTCATACGCATTGTTAATGTTGTATTTCTCAGATATTAAAGTTTATAGAATTTTTCCAATATGTTTGGACAAATAATAACACGGAACATTAGTGGACGATACAATAAGACGTAGCGGACATTCAGGCTTATGTGATTTGGGTAATCCATAAAGTCTGGGGGCTATGGCTGTCGAGCTTGTCATTTGTTGCTTTTCTTTTGCACATATGAGTTTTGCCTTATGAAGATCGTATACAATGTTGTTGTTTTTTCTCTGTAGAGTGTTCGTTGGATCATTACGAATTACCTTGTAAGTTTTCTTGTCTCCTAGTAGCTGGTCAATCTTTTCGTTGTATTCCGTTTTGTATAGAGCAATTGTTTTATTCCCCTTGTCTGTGTCTGTGATAATTATGTCATCTTTGTAAAGTTTAAGGAATGTTTTTGTTTTCTTGTATGTTTCAATTATGAATTTTTCTGCTGAGTTATGACGTGTGTTTCGCTTGTAAAGTAAAATTCTGTTGCTTAATTTATTTCTTGCTACTTCTTTATCCTTTTCATCCTCTATTGTTTGAAATATTTGTTCCATTTCAGCTATCGTGCGTATGGGTGAGAAATTTTGGTTTGTTGTGGGCAGTGTAAATTTTCTGCCTAGTGAGAGGAGCCATTTAACCTCTTCGGGAAACACAATGTTCGTTCTGTTGACGAACCAGTCGGTGTTTATGTTGATTCCCAATTTTCGTAATTTTTCGCGCTTAAGGCCATTTATTTTTCCTTTAAGTTCTGTTTCTTTTCCTTTTCTAACCTTTTCGTGTATTAAGTTTTGTTTGGTGATAACCGCATCGAATTCCTCCTTTGTCAATTCTCGATGTATTTGTTGCTGTGCATTGCGTAGACTGTCATTGGTAGCTTTTATATCGATGTTTGTTTGTGTTATTTCTATATTTAATATTTTTTGTAGGAAATTTTGTTTTGTTTTTTCCATTGTTTGTGTTACTTTTTCGGAAGTTGTGTTAATAGTTACATTTTTTACTGAGTATGTTAAGTGGTTTGGAGTTAAGTCGTATCTCTTACATTCTAATAGAAACTTTAGTTGTTCTCTTTGTTTCGCTAATTTGGCTTTCTGCTTACTGTAATGCTTCAGATACATACAAATGTTTTCGCCATATTTATACTTCATATGCTGATAAAAGTTTTTCATTTTGCTGGTTTGTTGTTTTTGTTCTTGTTCTTGTTGTTAGAGAAAGAGTGGCTTATGGATACTAATTTACCGGCAGGCTTTCCGGATGTGAATATTTTCGTATTTATCCGATCAGTTAATTTATCTAATTTTATAAATAATAAGCTGGTCTGATCTATTTATGTGGGGTGCGAATAAGACAAAGCTTTTTCCACCTTACAGCTCAACGTTTCGCTAAGATTTTCTTAGCATCTTCAGGAGCGTAACTGTAAGTTTATTTAGAAATCCATAAAAAACACAAAAACAACATTAGTAGGTGTTACATATAGGTGCACAAAGTTTAAAACACACATTAAACATTTATAACTAGCTTACACTGAAAATGGTAGATTTTTGTCACATTAAATATTTACAAATTTTAAATATTTAACGAGCTCGAGGCCATATACATATATATTCACATTAAAACCCGGATAGATTTTATATATATGTATATATTTTAAATTTTATTTAGTCGATATTTCGACCTCAATCTGAGGTCATTCTCAAGAACTCCTGGGTGTAGCTTGTCGACTGCTATACTACTTATTTAATTTATTAATTTATTATTATTTAAATGCAACTTGATTGCATCGGAAAATTTCACGTTGTATATTAAACGAAAAAAACGACCCAAAAAACGTTTTCGATTTTAGGTCGAAATATTGCATAGGCAGTATATTACCTACTATATTTAGTATAAGGCTAACTTTGTTGGATTATATGCCCATTAATCGGATGCTTAGATCCCATAATCCTAAATTGTTTATGTCGCTTAAAGTTATGAAATCAATTTTATTTTAGTAAATATGTTTGCTTGAATAATTTCAATATTTTTGTTTGTTTTTCTTTTAACTTATTCTGCGTTGTTATATCTTAGTATTATATCGGTCAGAGACGATATTTTATGATTGATATGGTCATATATATTCATGAAATGGAGTGTTTACAAATTTAATATAAATTAATTACGTACATAGATCTGAATTGCAATCTCCACATTAAATATCCTAACATTATAACATCAACCTTCATATTCCCACAAAAATAACATTAAAACCCGGAAAAAAGTCTAAGTGCACTTATTGCGTTTTTATATGGAACTGTTTATTCACTTCACTTAATTTTTTCGCACTTTAAGTACTTTATTTTTTTATACTCAGTTGAGCAGAGCTCACAGAGTATATTAACTTTGATTGGATGACGGTTGGTTGTACAGGGAGAAAGGAATCGAGATAGATATAGACTTCCATATATCAAAATCATCAATATCGAAAAAAAATTTGATTGAGACATGTGCGTCCGTCCGTCCGTTAACACGATAACTTGACTAAATTTTGAGGTATCTTTATGAAATTTGGTACGTAGGTTCCTGGGCACTCATCTCAGATCTCTATTTAAAATGAACGATATCGGACTATAACCACGCCCACTTTTTCGATATCGAAAATTTCGAAAAACTGAAAAAGTGCGATAATTCATTACCAAAGACAGATAAAGCGATAAAACTTGATGGGTGAGTTGAACTTATGACGCAGAATAGAAAATTATTAAAATTTTGGCCAATGGGCGTGGCACCGCCCACTTTTAAAAGAAGGTAATTTAAAAGTTTTGCAAGCTGTAATTTGGCAGTCGTTGAAGATATCATGATGCAATTTGGCAGGAACGTTACTCCTATTACTATATGTATGCTTACTAAAAATTTTAAAAGTCAAATTTTAACAAAAAATTTAATATCTTTACAGTGTATAAGTAAGTTATGTCAACATTCAACTCCAGTAATAATATGGTGCAACAAAATACAAAAATAAAAGAAAATTTCACAATTAATTTGTCTAGGATACCATAAGTCGAACAAAAATTTACCAATCCGTGTGAAATTTAGTAGGGGCTTAGATTCTAAGACGATAACTGTTTTTAGTGAAAAAGGGCGAAATCGGTTGAAGCCACGCCCAGTTTTTATACACAGTCGACCGTCTGTCTTTCCGCTCGGACGTTAACACGATTACTTGAGCAAAAATCGATATATCTTTACTAAACTCAGTTCACATACTTATCTGAACTCACTTTGTATTGGTATGAAAAATTGCCGAAATCCGACTATGAACACGCCCACTTTTTCGATATAGAGGATTACGAAAAATTAAAAAAATGCCTTAATTCTATACCAAATACGAAAAAAGGGATGAAACATAGTAATTGGATTGGTTTATTGACGCCAAATGTAACTTTAGAAAAAATCTTTGTAAAATGGGTGTGACACCTACCATATTAAGTAGAAGAAAATGAAAAAGTTCTGCAGGGCGAAATCAAAAGCTCTTGGAATCTTGGCAGGAATACCGTTCGTGGTATTACATATATAAATAAATTAGCGGTACTCGACAGATGATGTTCTGGGCCACCCTGGTCCACATTTTGGTCGATATTTCGAAAACGCCTTCACATATACAACTACCACCACTCCCTTTTGAAACCCTCATTAATACCTTTAATTTGGTACCCATATCGTACAAACAAATTCTAGAGTCACCCCTGGTCCACCGTTATAGCGATATCTCGAAAAAGCGTCCACCCATAGAACTAAGGCCCAGTCCCTTTTAAAATACTTATTATGGCGATATCACGAAAGGGCGTCCACCTATAGAACTAAGCCCACTCCCTTTTAAAATACTCATTAACACCTTTCATTTGATACCCATATCGTACAAACAAATTCTAGAGTCACCCCTGGTCCACCTTTATGGCGATATCTCGAAAAGGCGTCCACCCATAGAACTAAGGCCCACTCCCTTTTAAAATATCATTAACACCTTTCATTTGATACCCATATCGTACAAACTCATTCTAGAGTCACCCCTGGTCCATCTTTATGGCGATGTCTCGAAAAGGCGTTCTCCTATAGAACTTAGGCCCATTCCCTTTTAAAATATCATTAACACCTTTCATTTGATACCCATATCGTACAAACTCATTCTAGAGTCACCCCTGGTCCATCTTTATGGCGATGTCTCGAAAAGGCGTTCTCCTATAGAACTTAGGCCCATTCCCTTTTAAAATATCATTAACACCTTTCATTTGATACCACCACCTTTATAACGATATCTCGAAAAGGCGTCCACCTATAGAACTAAGGTCCACTCTCTTTTAAAATACTTTTTAAACACCTTTCATTTGATACCCATATCGTACAAACTCATTCTAGAGTCACCCCTGGTCCATCTTTATGGCGATGTCTCGAAAAGGCGTTCTCCTATAGAACTTAGGCCCATTCCCTTTTAAAATATCATTAACACCTTTCATTTGATACCCATATCGTACAAACACATTCTAGAGTCACCACTGGTCCACCTTTATGGCGATATCTCGAAGGCCCACTCATTAACACCACATCATTAACACCTTTCATTTGATACCCATATCGTACAAACACATTCTAGAGTCACCCCTGGTCCACCTTCATGGCGATATCTCGAAAAGGCGTCCACCAATAGAACTAAGGCCCGCTCCATTATAAAATACTCATTAGCACCTTTCGTTTGATACCTTTATGGCGATATCTCGAAAAGGCGTTCACCTATAGAACTAAGGCCCACTCCCTTTTAAAATATCATTAACACCTTTCATTTGATACCCATATCGTACAAACACATTCTAGAGTCACCCCTCTTCCACCTTCATGGCGATATCTCGAAAAGGCGTCCACCGATAGAACTAAGGCCCGCTTCCTTTTAAAATACTCATTAGCACCTTTCATTTGATACCCATATCGTACAAACACATTCCAGAGTCACCCCTGGTCCACTTTTATGGCGATATCCCTCAATGGCATCCACCTATATAACTATGGCCCACTCCCTCTTAAAACACTCTTTAGTACCTTCGATTTGATACACATGTCATACAAGCACATTCCAGGGTTTCCCTAGGTTCATTTTCCTACATGGTGATTTTCCCTTATTTTGTGTCCATAGCTCTCAGCTGAATATGTAATGTTCGGATACACCCGAACTTAGCCTTCCTTACTTGTTTTCTTTTATTTAAAACTCTGCCTTCTTTCCCATTACATAGTTTTTTTATATTTTTATTTTATTTTTTATTCTATTCGAAATTTTCGTTTGGTATCACACTTACATATTACATATGTATTTATATAAAATTAAACTCGGTAAAGCGCCAATTGCATACCTAACGGGTGGTGTGAAATAAGCTAAATTCCTTTAGCACATTTCTTCGTTTTTAACTAAAAGTTCGTGTTTTTGCATTATGACACTATTGAAGTAAATGGGCGATATATGGATATGGGTGATATAGGCCTACTGGGGAACCGAGCACCCAAAATTAATTTCGGTAGCGCGCCAGTGGCGTACCTCGTGGGCGGTGTGGAAAAAGTTATTTTTCAATTCAATTTCAAATCATTTTACCATAATTATATGTCAATTTCATTTGATTTTACATATTTTTTATATTTTTTTAAGAAGCTCCATACTACAACGTTATAATTACATTTGAAAAGTTTGTAGAAGATTGAAGAAAATGCAATCAAAAACTATAACGTCTTAGATCAAATTCAAAATTTTAACGAAAAATTTAAGTAAGTTAGACCAGTTTGCTATATTTCCACTCACTGCTTAACTATTAACGTATTATTACACTACCCCCAACAATGAATGCATAGACTGAGTTGAAAAAAATACAAGTTGGTCGAATCTGGACCACAGGCGATAATAGTTTATAGTAATAGGAGTAACGTTCCTACCGAATTTCATCATGATATCATCAACGACTGCCAAATTACAGCTTGCAAAACTTTTAAATTACCTTCTTTTAAAAGTGGGCGGTGCCACGCCCATTGTCCAAAATTTTACTAATTTTCATTCTGCGTCATAAAGTCAACCCACCTACGAAGTTTCATCTCTTTATACGTCTTTGGTAATGAATTATTGCAGTTTTTCGGTTTTTTGAAATTTTCGATATCGAAAAAGTCCGATTTCGTTCATTTTAAATAGCGATCTTAGATGTGTGCCCAGGAACCTATTTACTCAAGTTATCGTGTTTACGGACGGACGGGCGGACGGACGGACATGGCTAAATGAATTTCTTTTTTCGCCCAGTTAATTTTGATATATAGAAGTCTATATCTATCTCCATTACTTTATGCCGTTACAGGGTATCGTTATGAGAACAAAATTAATATACTCTCTGAGCTCTGCTCAGCTGAGTATGAAAATTGTATTTTGTTTTTGGAATAGTAAGTAGAAAATTTTGCAGACAACCTGCCATAGCTGCGCAGATAGATCCTTTTCGAAGGGTGCTAAGCCTTCATCATCAGTACGCTTTAGGTACGCTGCGCTAACCATTTAGCTATACAGCGGAGGTTTGTTTGACTGATAAATTCCTACTTCTATTCCTTCATACTTACTTACTTAATTGGCGTTTAACCGTCTAAACGGTTATGGCCGTCCAACAAGGCGCGCCAGTCGTTCCGCCAACCGGCGCCAATTGGTCACACTAAGGGAGTTTAAACCGTTTTCCACCTGGTCCTTCCAGCGGAGTGGGGCCGCCCTCTACCTCTGCTTCCATAGGCGGGTTCCGATAGAAACACTTTCTTGGCCGGAGCATCATCTTTCATTCGCTTAACATGGCCTAGCCAGCGCAGCCGCTGCGTTTTAATTCGCTGGACTATGTTGATGTCTGCGTATAGCTCGTATAGCTCATCATTAAATCTTCTTCGGTAGTCGCCATCGCCAACGCGTAGAGGTCCATAAATCTTTCGAAGAACTTTTCTCTCGAACACTCCCAAAGCCGCTTCATCTGCTGGTGTCATGGTCCATGCTTTTGCCCCATATAGCAGGACGGGTACGATAAGTGACGTGTAGAGTAGGATTTTGGTTCGCCGAGAGAGGACTTTACTTTTCAATTGCCTAACTAGTCCAAAGTAGCATTTATTGGCAAGATTGATTCTTTGCTGAATTTCAGTGCTGATGTTGTTGCTAGTGTTGATGCGGGTTCCCAAATAAACGAAGCCTTTTACTATTTCGAAATTATGGCTGCCAACAGTAGCGTGGTTACAAAGGCGCGTTTGCGCTGACTCTTTGCTCGATGACAGCAGGTACTTCGTTTTGTCCTCATTCACCATCAAACCAATCTTTACCGCTCCTTTTTCCAGTTTGGAGTAAGCGGAACTAACAGCGCGGGTGTTTAGGCGGTGCAGTGAAATAACTCCCAAATGAAATAACTTCCATGAAATAACTCCCAATTAAATAAGTCCCAATAAAAATTAAATAACTCCCAACTTTAATAAATGAAATAACTCCCAAAGAAGGAAATGAAATAACTCCCAATACTTGCCAGTTATTTCGTAATGAAACCACAAGTCCCGAAAAAAATGAAATAACTCCCAAATGAAATAAGTCCCAAAAAAAAAAAATGAAATAAATCCCAAATCAAAATTTGAAATGGTAAGTTTATACTATATAATCAGTTACAATGAGATTTGAAAAATACAGCAAACTATTATGTACATATGTAAAAGAAAACTTGAATAGTGTCGTCGAAGTAAACGTAATTTATTTAAAAAAATCGCATTTTTTTTATGAAAGTAACATAATTTATTAAAATTAAAAAATAAAAGGAACAAGTCTGCGTAACACCTTTCTGCATAGGCGGCCTTCGGCCGCGCTTATAAAAAATAACCCTGGGCTATGCCATGCCAAGTCCGGGTGGGTGGTATAACCGTGGCTACCGCCACGGCGATGTCCTTCTACGCAGAAGGTCGTACTACGCAGAAGGACATCACCACACACCCGGACTTGGCATGACGTAGTCCAGGGTTATTTTTTTATAAGCTCGGCCGAAGGCCGCTTATGCAGAAAGGTGTTCTCCGCAGAATTACTGTGCATCGCGCGATTTTTTATTCCAAATTTTCTATTTTTTTGTAAAATAAATAAATAGAGTTGAATGAAAAAGCTCCATTTTCCTCGTTGGTACTATTTAAAAATTTTTCATTCGTTGGAACAATTTAAAGCATCTGGTACCACCAAGCAAGCAGTGAAATAGATAAAATGGCAGTATGCTTGTGTTCGCGGAAAATAAACAAATAAATCATTAAATTTTACAATAATACGCAAATTTAAACAAATGAAAATAGTTGATTGTGGTTTTATAAACAATATAAAGTGTACTTATGTATAAAATTCTTGTGAAAGTGTTCGTATGTAGATAAAAAGTGATAGTTATACCATGGTAACTTTAACTACTAATTAATAGTAAATTGTTAATAAAAATTAAAAATTACTTACTGGTTCTCGTTGAGGAACTCTCTGAGAACCTATGTGCAAAATTTCAAAGTTCAAACCCCTTTCGTTTACGAATAAAACCAATTGGTCCCTCAATGTATAGCCGACCCATAGAAACTGTTAGAAGAACGTCAAAGTTTGATAAAATTGTATTTTTAAGAAAATGAAATAATTCCCAACAAAAATGAAATAACTCCCAATGCCTGAATTACAAACAATGAAGTAAGTCCCAATAAAATTGAAATAACTCCCAATCTCAAAAAATTATGAAATAACTCCCAAAGAAATTTTAATGGGGATTATTTCATTTGGGAGTTATTTCATTATGAAATAATTACCATCAAAAATTATGAAATAACTCCCAATAAATTGGGAGCTATTTCATAATGAAATAAGTCCCAATTTGTATAGAAAATAATTGGTAGTTATTTCATTTTTTTGTTGGGAGTTATTACATTTGGGAGTTATTTCACTGCATCTGTTTAGGCCGATGATATCAATGTCATCAGCATATGCCAGTAATTGCATGCTTTTATAGTATATTGTTCCAGTGGGGTTATACTAGGTTCAAACACACACCAAATTGGCAATTTATACTATTTGGGCAATTTATTACGCAATTTGTCATATAATAAATTGTAATAATAAATTGCCAATTTAAAAAAAATTGCGTAATAAATTGTTTCAAACTGCAAATGCAACATTGTAAAGTGTGTTTATTGAGTATATTTAAACGTCAGCTACGCACGGCTGAACTATATGGTTGGCTCATCTCATTAGCTGATTTTATGTCTTTCATTTCACTGGAGTAGAGATTGTCAAAAGAAGATGGCAAACTCAAAATGAAACCAAAACATTGAACACATTTTCTTACAACACACAAAAATTTCAAAGTTTTATGTTTTCATTCCATTTCATTCGCCTAATACCAACACGCACATTTTGACAGTCTGAACAAAGGTATGTTCTTGCTGTAGAGATGAGCCAACCAGCTATCAAATTACTATTGTGTAAGCTAAATAGAGTTGTATGAACAGCACTCAATTCAAATCGAAATTTCCTCAATTTATTTTTCTGTTTGAACATAGTATTAAGTTCTGCAGCTAGTATAATTTTCTCCAGCATCAAATTAAAGAAATCGCACGATAGGGGGCCACCCTGTCTGAAACCTCGTTTAGTTTCGAACCGCTCGGAGAGGTCCTTCCCAATTCTGACTGCGCTGATGGTGTTGCTCAACGTCATTTTGCACAGCCGTATAAGTTTTGCGGGGAAACCAAATTCAGACATAGCCGCATATAGGCAGCTCCTTTTCGTGCTGTCGAAGGCGGTTTTAAAATCGACGAAGAGGTGATGTGTGTCGATTCTCTTTTCACGGGTTTTTTCCAAGATTTGGAATTGTGAAAGTCTGGTCGATGGTAGATTTACCCGGTCTGAATCCTCACTGATAAGGTCCAATCAGCCGGTTCACGGTGGGCTTCAATCTTTCGCACAATACACTTGAAAGGACCTTATATGCGATATTAAGATGGCTGATTCCACGATAGTTGGTGCATTTTGCAGTATCCCCCTTCTTGTGGACTGGGCAAAGAACACTTAGATTCCAACCGTCGGGCATGCACTCGTCCGCCCATATTATGCTAAGAAGCTGCTTCATGCGCCTTACCAACTCCTCACCGCCGTACTTGAATAGCTCCGCAGGCAATCCATCAGCGCCCACGGCCTTGTTATTTTTCAATCTGGTTATTGCTATTCTAATTTCATCATAATCGGGCAGGGGGGCATATATTCCATCATCATCGATTGCGGGATCGGGTTCTTCATCTCTGCGCGTTGAATTGCTGCCTCCATTTAGGAGAGCAGAGAAGTGTTCCCTCCATAATCTAAGCACTCTCTGGGCATCAGATACAAGGTCGTCGTTTTCGTTCCTACAGGAGTTTTTCGTCCTGAAAAGGCGTCTCGCTTCCCTTTTCAACTCACGATAGCGTTCACACACTCCTCTTGTCGCGCTCGCTTTTAACGTAGCCTTGTAGGCAACGTCTTTTCTTTCGGTGGCAGCGCGGCATTCTTCATTGTACCAGTTGTTTTTTCGTGGCCGCCGGTAACCAATTTTTCCTCGGCGGCAGTACGAAGTGGTTTAGAGAAATGCTCCCACTGCTCCTGTATTCCTTCAGGATGATTTGTGCCCTCAGAGAGCAGGTTTGAGAGTCGAGTTGCGAAATCATTGGCAGTCTGTTGTGATTGAAGCTTTTCGACGTCTAGCTTTCCTTGCGTTTTTTGTTCCTTGGTTTTAGCCGCACTGAGGCGGGTGCGTATTTTGGCTGCAACGAGATAATGGTCCGAGCCAATGTTTCGTCCTCGGATCGTGCGCACATCTAAAAAACTCGAGCATGCCGTCCGTCTATCACAACGTGATCGATCTGATTGCGAGTATTTCGATCAGGAGACAGCCATGTAGCTTGATGTATCTTTTTATGCATGAACCTCGCGCTGGATGTGACCATGTTTCGAGCACCGGCAAAGTCAATCAGCCTCAGTCCGTTAGGAGAAGTTTCATTGTGTAGGCTGAAATTTCCGACTGTAGGGCCAAAAACACCTTTTTTGCCCACCCTGGCGTTAAAGTCGGCAAGCATGACTTTTATATCATGACGGGGGCAGCGCTCGTATGTGCGTTCTAATTGTTCATAAAAAGTGTCTTTCACCTCATCGTCTTTCTCCTCTGTCGGCCCATGGGCGCAGATGAATGATATATTAAAAAATTTTGCTTTTATTCGGATAGCGGCGAGACGCTCGTCCACAGACGTGAACGCCAGCACTTGGCGACAAATTCTCTCTGCCACCACGAACCCGACGCCGAAACTGCCACTCCAATAGATGTCACAATTTTTGATCTTCTTTCTTGTTATTGTTGTTGTAGCAATGCTCGCCCCACCTAATAGCCGCGACCGATCACAAATTGTCATCAATATCCTCTAACGGGAGTCCAAGGAAACTTGCCGTTTCAACAGGGGTGGACCATAAGGAAAGGGGTGTTAGAGGCGTTGGTTCCACATTACAATTGAAGAGATGGTTGGTGTCATGTGGGGACACGTTGCAAGCGGGGCATACATTTTGTATGTCGGGGTTGATTCTGGATAGGTAAGAGTTTAACCTGTTACAGTATCCAGAACGAAGTTGAGCAAGAGTGACACGCGTTTCCCTGGGGAGTATGCGTTCCTCTTCCGCAAGTTTTGGATAATTTTCGTTAAGCACTGGATTCACCGGGCAATTCCCGGCATAAAGGTCCGACGCCTGTTTATGGAGTTCACCAAGGACCTGCTTGTGTTTTTTCACTTCATACGGCTGGGCTCTCAGGTGCCGTATTTCCTCAAAATGCTTACGGAGATGACTCCTTAAGCCCCTAGGCGGTGCTGGTTCAGCAATCAGATGTCTGTTGGGATGCACAAGTTTCTGGTTATTCAACAGGAACTGTTTGGTCAGCATCTCATTTCTCTCCCTGATGGGGAGTATTCTCGCCTCATTATTGGTGTTCTGGGGACATAAGAAGACAGCCCGTGGCGATTCTGAGAGCAGTATTTTGGCAGGCCTGTAGTTTCTTCCAGTGGGTGATTTTTAGGCTTGGCCACCATATGGGTGACGCGTAGCACGTAATCGGCTGGCTAATTGCTTTGTATGTAGTCATGAGCGTTTCTTTATCTTTTCCCCAAGTACTGCCAGCGAGGGATTTGAGGATTTTGTTACGGCTCTGAATTCTCGGAACAATTGCGGCTGCGTGCTCACCAAAATGTAGATCCTGATCAAACGTCACACCCAAGATTTTGGGGTGTAGGACAGTCGGTAGCGTAGTGCCATCGACGTGGATGTTCAAAATGGTCGACATTTGGGGCGTCCATGTTGTAAATAAGGTCGCGGAAGATTTAGTCGGTGATAATGCCAGGTTTCGCGAGGCGAAAAAACTGGAGAGATCAGGGAGGTAGCCGTTTATTTGATTGCATAGCGCATCGATCTTTGGGCCTGGGCCTGTGGCCATTATTGTGCAGTCATCGGCGTAGGAAACGATTGTGACTCCTTCCGGTGGTGAAGGTAGCTTAGATATTTAGAAATTAAACAAAAGTGGGGATAGGACACCACCCTGCGGCACCCCTTGTTTAATTCTCCTTGGTTTTGATGTTTTGTTTCTAAATTGCACCGATGCCTGCCGACCACCCAGATAATTTGCGGTCCACCTTTTAAGACATGGGGGAAGGGTAGACCCTTCCAGGTCCTGCAGTAACGGGCCATGGTTGACCGTATCGAAAGCTTCTGATAGGTCTAGCGCTACGAGTACTGTTCTATGGTGGGGGTATTGATTTAAACCGCAATTTATCTTGCTGCTAATGGCATTGAGCGCGGTGGTAGTGCTATGAAGTTTTCTGAAGCCATGCTGATGAGGGGCTAGCTGCAAATTTGCTTGGAAATAAGGGAGTAAAATGGCTTCAAGCGTCTTTGCCACTGGCGATAGGAGAGATATCGGACGATACGACTCACCTATGTTAGCTAGTTTCCCAGGCTTTAGTAGCGGGACCACCTTGGCCATTTTCCATTTCTCAGGTATGACAAAGGTGGAAAGAGACAGATTGAAGACATGCGCTAAATATTTGAAACCCTCTTTCCCTAGGCTTTTAAGCATCGGCATGGCTATGCCGTCTGGACCCACTGCTTTGGATGGTTTAGCACGACCAATGGCGTCCTCAACCTCTTTAGCGGTGATGGTGATTGGTGACGCGCTGTATTTGTGTTTATGTGCGTGTCTATTGGCTCTCCGTCTATCTTTGTCGACCGTAGGATGCATTATATATTGTCGGCAGAAAGCGCTCGCGCATTTTTTCGCGTCCGACAGCACTTTGTCGCCAAAGGCGATGGAAACTTTAACTTTGTGCTTAGTCGGATTCGATAGGGACTTTACGGTGGACCAAAGTTTACCCATACCGGTAGAGAGGTTACAACCTCTTAGGTGCTCCTCCCATTTCATCCGCTTGTGTTCATCCACAAGCAATCTGATGCGTTGGTTTATATCCCTTATTTGGGGGTCGCCTGGATCAAGCTGTCTTATAAGGTCACGTTCTCTCGCTAAGTTTGCGGCCCCCGCTGGGAAGTGAGGCCGGATTTCGGGAATTCTCCCGGCGGGAATGAAATGTGCCGAGGCGGATTTAATGACCTTACGGAAGGCACGCTCCCCTTGGCGGGCATCAGTCGGGATAGGGAGGGCAGCAAAGCGGCTGTCTGTAAAGGATTTATATTCTTCCCACTTTCCTTTTTTTGAAGTTTATGAAAGTTCGTTTTTCGGTGACGACGAAGTCGGCGGTACGCTCAAGCGAAATAAGTATGGGCAGGTGGTCGGATGCCAGTGTTACCATCGGCTGCCAGTTGACGCAGTTTACGAGTTCTGCGCCCACGATTGAGATACCTTGCGAGCTGTGACAGCTTCCTACCATACGTGTGGGGGCGTCTCCGTTTATTGTGCAGAACGTCGTTTCTTCTATTTGATGCGCCAACATCTCACCCCTACTGTCCGCCCGCAAGTTTGAATGCCATAGATCATGATGGGCATTGAAATCACCTAAGATAATGCGATTGTTACCAGTGAGTAAGGCCCTGCTTTAGGGCGGTATCCACTGCGGCAACAGGTGGCAGGAGGGATGTAGATGTTGATGATTTCTTCTTTCTTCCTTGCTTTGTCCAACGCATTTCTTGAATGGCCTTCTTACCAACTATATTTAATCAGCGTTGCGCCATCTGTTGCAAATCACTGATAACGCTGGATTTGTTTATTGTCAATTACTTTGTTTGACATTCCCAAGTGCTCTTGATTTATTAACAATTGTTTTTGATAAATGATTCAAGGTTCGATTCGAGCTCAACTACTGATGATGAAGGCTTAGCACCCTTTGAAATGGCTATATCTGCACAGCTATGGCAGGTTGTCTAAAAAATTTTCTACTTACTATTTCAAAAACAAAATACAATTTTTCAATTATAGAAAAATTTAAAAATAACAATAATTATCATCAGAAAAAAAATAATGTTCTGTCCTTGAGATCGAATCGAACTTCGAATCATCTATAAATAGGCCAATAAAAACAAAAACAATTGTTAATAAACCAAGAGCACTTGGGAATGTCAATTGACAATAAACAAATCCAGCATTATCAGTGATTTGCAAAAGATGGCGCAACGCTAATTAAATATAGTTGGTAAGAAAGAATAGAAGTAGCAATTTATCAGTCCAACAAACCACCGCTGTATAGTTAAATGGTTAGCGCAGCGTACCTTAAGCGTACTGATGATGAAGGCTTACCACCCTTCGAAATGGACCTATCTGCGCAGCTATGGCAGGTTGTCTGCAAAATTTTCTACTTACTATTCCAAAAACAAAATACAATTTTTCAATTATAGAAAAATTAAATAACAATAATTATCATTAGAAAAAAAATATTGTTCTGGCCTTGAGCTCGAATCGAACTTTGAATCATTTATCAATAGGCCGATAAAAACAAAAACAATTGTTAACAAGTAAGGAAGGGACTGTCTTCGGCTGTGCCGAAGACTTCATACCTTTCATGAATGGGGCTGAACAATAATCTTATCCTATTCGTTATCTCCAAATAATCGGCTGTATAAGATAAGAAATATATAGTGAATATATGTACATACCTAAACGATTTTTAAGATAAATATAAAATAAACATTTATTAAACTATTTTATGAGCTCGAGGCCTTATCCAACTAAAAACGCAGTATAAATATTTTATATTTGTATTTTTATTTTATATTCGATATTTCGACTTCAGTCTAAAGACATCATCAGGAACAATTGAGTATTATACAGTCTGTATAACATGCTCAATTGTTCCTGACGATGACTTCAGACTGAAGTCGAAATATCGAATAAAAAATAAAAACACAAATATAAAATATTTATACTGCGTTTTTAGTTGGATAAGGCCTCGAGCTCATAAAATAATTTAATAAATTTTAAAGATTAAAGGCCAATAATAATTTAAAAAAAATATAAAATAAACAGGTAAGGAAGGCTAAGTTCGGGTGTAACCGGGGAATGTGTTTGTATGAAATGGGTTTCTAATGGAAGGTATTAAAGAGCATTTTAAAAGGGAGTGGACCATAGTTCTATAGGTGGACGCCATTTCGGGATATCGCCATAAAGGTGGACCAGGGTTGACTCTAGAATGTGTTTTTACGATATGGGTATCAAATGAAAGGTGTTAATGATATTTTAAAAGGGAGTGGGCCTTAGTTCTATAGGTGAACGCCTTTTCGAGATATCGCCATAAAGGTGTACCAGGGGTGACTCTAGAATGTGTTTGTACGATATGGGTATCAAATGAAAGATATTAATGAGTATCTTAAAAGGGAGTTGGCCTTAGTTCTATATGTGGACGCTTTTTCGAGATATCGCCATAAAGGTGGACCAGGGGTGACCAGGATGCGTTTGTATGATATGGGTATGAAATTAAGGGTGTTAGTGAGGATTTTAAAAGGGATTGGCCCTTAGTTGTATATGTGAAGGCGTTTTCGAGATATCGACCACAATGTGGACCAGGGTGACCCAGCACACCATCTGTCGGGTACGGGTAATTTATTTATATGTGTAATACCACGAACAGTATTCCTGTCAAGATTTCAAGGGCTCATGATTTCGCTCTGCAGAAGTTTTTCTTTTTCTTCTACTTCCCAGTTGGAAAGCACGTCTTGCATTAGTTTTTTCAAGTATGAATACAATACTGAATTCCAATGCATACATATATATATGCCAATTTAAGAAAAGGGGTAAGGTGTTCTTGTTTTATTTTATGCTATTGGCGCTCATTATATTTATTTTCTTCGCTTTCCCATCAACCTGTGAACTTTTGATTTTGTTTCCCGTTATTCTCTTTTTTATGAATTTTCTGATGCAATCGATATGAATATTAAATATTTAGTAATTGTTTAGACGTGCGAAATGAGGAAACAAAGCGGTGAATATTTATATTTGGAAATATTTCTATAGTGCGTTTATTACTAAAAATTTAAACCAAATCTTAATTCAAAATGTATTCCAAACGCCATTGGCGCAGCTTAATAAAACAAGAAAAAGAAAGTAATTTCGATTTGCGCGTGGGTGAAGGAACAGTGACTGAAGAAATTCATGGAACTGTGGCTGAAGTAATAAGTGCAGTTGCAGCTCCTGAGTTATTGCAAGCAGAGGAAAATCCCGAAAATAATCTTACGTTGCCCCTGGAAGAAAAGCTTGCTTTCAGGGCCGTCAAACATTCAGTAACAAGAGTGTGTTTTGACGATATTTTAGAGATATTCCGATCAGAAGGCTTTTCTTTACCAAAATCTTCTAAAACATTAATAAGAATGGAGAAAGCTCCATTACGCACAGTTGCACCGGGGTTTTATATTCACATTGGTATTCAAAAACAGTTGATGAAGATGTTCGAACTAGTTCAAGTTGCTTGCTCCTCGATATAAATATTGACGGTGCCCCTCTATTTAAAAGCAGCAACGCATTGTTGTGGCCCATATTAGGAAAAGTAGTTGGCGACACAAATGAAAACGTATTTACGATTGGAGGTTTTCTGGGCAATAAAAAGCCTTTCAATGTTTCATGTTATCTTCATGACTTTATGTCGGAAATGCAAGCCTTTGTAAAGTAGCGTTACAATAACACAACCCCCCTGTACTTCCTTTTTTCACTTAAGCCTGAACCCCTGTATTTCTTTTTCTATAGCATAGCCAACGACCACTAAGGTAAATAACCACATGCTACCAACGACTGATGGCAAACCAATGGTGTGTTACGTCAACAAGATCATCATACGAGACAATCACAATAGTGGTGTAGCCATATAAAAACAGCGAATTTGCATTTTGCAATTCAGTCCTCGCAGGTGAGCCAGCGGGAGTGGATGTCTTTTTAAAGACATACTTTTCCCTCCTCCTAGCTAGCTGAGTGGAAGTGGCGCTGTCATGGCGCGGGTCACCCTTCACACAGGTAAGGACGAGCGGGGCGTATGCCTTTGTGCTATTGCCACCCATCGCCCCCCTGGGCGTAGAGCGGCCCGACGCCTTAATGACTATATCACCCCCCCCCCCCCCCCCTCTCAGCTCTGGCTTCGGCTAGTTGAGTGGAAGGGGCGCCGTCAATGCACGGGTCCCCCTTCACCCAGGTAAGGACGAGCGGGGCGGATGCCTTTGTACTATTGCCACCCGTCGCCCCCCTGGGTGTTGAGCGCCCCGACGCCTTAATTACTATATCACCCCTCCCCCTCACTCTGGCTTCGACCGTGGACCGATGCGTGTGCACAAGGGGCTACCGCTGTGCCGTAAGGTGCACTTCCCCTCCGCCCACGGATCGATCCGCGGTGTCCCAGCTGGTACAGTCCCACCCCCTTAGGCACCTTCTATCTAGCGTGCAAGTAGGGCGGCGCGGGTGTTCAGCGGTGAAGCCGGCACTAACGAGCCCTCGCAGTCCCTTCCCCAGGTTACCGACCCCGCCGACTATCGATGCTGCCGAAGACTATCGATCAATCCGATGCCGCCGATACCGTCAAGCAACCCCGCCCGGCACGAGCCGCCGCTATCCAGGTAAACCCCATCGCCAGCCTACTTCCTCTCTCACCTTGGCCCTGGTATGCGCTCCGTAGCCCACCGCCGCTGCCGTCGCATCGTCGCCCCTCTGGGGCCGCCGCTGCTTCCATCCCGCGGTGCTACGCCGACCATTGGCCGTCCGCCATATTACCGCCGTACTGATCCCGCGTTGCTGGTGCTCTGCTCTGCCTCTGCTACGACCGTTGGCCGTCCGCCATCCTACCGCCGTTAAGCCGCCGCTGCTTCCGTCCCGCCCGCTGCTACGATGAGAGTTGGCCGCCCGCCATCCTACCGCCGTTAAGCCGCTGCTTCTACCCCGCCGCTGCTTCCATACCGCCGTACCAATCCGTCCGTTACCCGACCACCGTTCAACCGTCCTGACGATACCTCCTCTGCCCCGACGACGGTTAGCCGCCGCTGCGCCCCCTCACCATCTTGCGACGGAAAGCTGCTGCCCGCCTAGTACCTCCAGCCGTGTGTGCGTGTGTTCATAACACATAAATAATCACCCTTATCGCGAGTTTTATTTTCACCCAAAAATATTCACAGTTTTTGTTCACCCTATCGCAGAGGGTGGCGAAACAATTTTTCGTCTACGAAAAAGATTTCACTTTATCGGCAACTCTTTGTTCGGGCGAATTGAACAGCGGGGAAACCCAAATTTTTTTTACTTATATTTTACAGGCGAACGAGAGGAAAACAAAATGTAAGTAATTTTTTGTTTTGAAATTTGGTACTCTTATAATTATATGTACTTTTATTATTAGAAATAAATCAATAAATAATGCACAATCGGAAGCTGAGTGGAAAAAATTGAAATTCCTGTATTGCTAAGTATGTAAATTCTATTTCGGTTCCAAAACGCTGAGCACCTCACTGAAACAAGATTGGCTAAGGCCCGCTTCAGGGTCCTTTCCAACGCAGTTTCCCTATACGAAAAAACGAACACATTTTGCTTCAATGGTGGCAAAGAGATGGTAAGAATCTAGCAAATATTAAAATGCCGGCTTGTTTAGCCTGTAATATTGGCCGAAGCTAATTGAAAAAAAAAATTTACTTGTTATTCAAAAGTGTTCAAAATAGTAATTAGCTTACAGTGAATCACTTAGCGCCAAAATGTTAGAACTGTCCCTTAATTGCCTCCGAATTGCTTTCACATTTATATTCTCCTCGCGCTCAATTAATACCTAAGTGCAATACTTAACATTATTTTATAAATTTTGTATCTCTATTTTTGTTGTCCTTTAAGGAAAGATATGCTTGGTTACAAAATTTGCACAATTGCAAGTAAATTATTTGTTCACTTCTAATTCACAATAGAGCATCAGCTGTTTCGAAGTGAACTTTTGTTCGCCCGAAATTGCCGATAGGCGGAAAAAAGTTCACCCGAACAAAAGAAGTGAAGGCGAACACTTTTCCGCGTGAACTTCGTGATAAGGGTGATTGTGTATTTATTCGGTAGGAGTTTGTGGGACCTTTACTCGACTCTGGATTGACTGAGAGTTACCACATCCTTAGACAAAACCCACCTCATACCTGAAACGATGAGGGATTTTCAATCGGTGGTAAACAGTTTTTTTATTTCAATCAGATGTTTTTTTTGTGATGCGCCGGCCAGGGTTTATGTTTGCGGTACGGTTGGTTTTAATGCAGGGAATGGCTGCAGCAAGTGTATACAAACTGGGACGAGAGATTACAATACCACCAATTTCAGTACTGCTGTAGCACCACCTAGGTCTGATGAAGATTTTAAACTTCGTAGATATGGAAACTACCACAAGCCAATGCCACACAACTGCTTATCTTTGGAAACAATAGGTATTAAAATGGTTCCATAATTTCCATTGGAGCCAGGTACATTGGCTGATCTGGGAATTGTAAAAAAAAAATGTCGAAGTCTCCATTAGAGGGCCAAACTAAGAATTTTAAACTAAGATCGGAGAATAAAAATATTATCTCTTCGCGACTTTTTTTTTTCGTTCCGTATATTCCAGATGAATTCGCACGTAAACCTAGAAGCCTTGAAGAGTTACGGAGGTGGAAGGTCACTGAGTTCCGCTAGTTTGTACTATATACGGGAACTGTCGCACTAAAAGATGTTGTCCCTGAGTAATACTACTGTTTGCTCATTGCTCCTATTGGCTGCTCTATGTCAAGGAAACTTATGAAGATAACTTAGAAGTTGCTTCAAACATAAACATAAAGCACTTCGTTGAATTATTCCCAGATATATATCTTGAGAATTTATTCAGTTATAATGTACATTCTCTTCTTCACCTCACGCAGTGTGTTCAAGAAACTGGATTTATAAATTCGTTTTCAGCATACCCGTTTGAAAATTTTATGCGAAAACTAAAACGTTACGTAAAAAAGCCTTTGAAAAATTTAGAGCTGATCTACAACAAAGTAACAAGGGAAGTGTTTGAGATAAAAATGGAGGAGCTAACAAAAAAAGGTTGAATAAATATAGAAAGATCATTGGGATTCAAACACCAACATATCTTCTTAATCTTAAACCTAAAAATAAATATTGCTTGCCAAAAACAGGAATAGCAATTGCAATTCAATCCTTGATAGGCAAGTTCTTTATGGAAAACGATTGCTAAACTGCGAAACATTTTTGACCGAACCTTTGAACTCTTCGGATATATTTCACATTTTTGTATCTAATTCAGAAAATTATGTAGGGGAAATTTTCAATATAGATTTGGTTTTATAAACACTCATGCGGTTACCGTATGAAAATAAACATATTTTCATTCGGATTATTCACACCAGGAAATTGTAAAACATAAACAATGAGTAAAGGAAAAAAATAAGTAAGAGGGTTGTAAAATCATTTTCATTTCGTCTATTCGCGTGACAATTATTATCAATTTATTTGTTTAAAAATTATTTCTGTTAAAGGAAATTTTATTTTTCTAATAGAGTAAAAAATATAACCACATAAGCAGATAAGCTGAATAGCCCAATTATAAAGTTCCTTTAACCATTTGTTTAGTTTCAGAACCAGAAGCATCTACAATTGCAATATTACAGAATGACATTGGAAGCCTTAAAGATGATATGTTATTACAGTTATAGTTATTATTCTTATTGTAACACTGAGGGAAATGGCTTGCCTGTTGTGTCAATTTCGCGATTGATACCGAGGTATTTCATGCAAAGTTATGGACGTGGTAACATAGATTTCGCTCAGTGCAATGATTATTATTATTATTTCAATTATTGCTTTCATTACTAGTAATGTTATTTTATTTTAATGCAGAAAATGTAACAGAATGTAAGACAATGCTTCAGCAATTGATCAATTCCCAGCCAAAATCTAACATTATTTTGACAGAAATCAGCACCCAAAAGGATATACGCTCAACATTTCCCATAAAATACTTGCACGAACTTAGAAGGGTCGATGACGAAAATCCGGACAGATATGTATGTAAATTTCTACGAAAACAATAATTGTTAATTAATTATTAATTAATTATTAATATTCACATATTGCTTATGCTAGTTACCTTATCCTTTTATTCCTTTTTTCTTACTCCCAAACAAATAGGTGGATATCTTGAGAGGCATAATAGGTCAGCAGAAATTTTTTTCCAAACGGTTTTCAAATATTGTCAGTGGCGATGTCATATTAAAACTAAATTACGACGGTGTCAAAAACATGATTCCATTAAAAAATTTTCAAAAACTAAATAATGTCTTAAAACGGAAGGATATGATGAGAAAAGCTACATTGCAGACATAAGAAATGCCATCAAACTCCTTAAGGGGCATCTTTTCAAGAAGCAAACTATACTAAAAAAATCAAATAGGTCAACTGAAAACTAACTCCTTATACGTACGTAAATTTTGAGCTATATTTATAGAAAAATAAATGAAATAATTTTAATTTTGTGTATTAAATTTGAAATGTAACAATTTTGAATGTAGTAGTAGTATATAGTAGTAGTATATATTTATTTTTTCCAAAAAATCAGATACAGAGTATTACTTATGCTTTTGCGTACATCAAAACACTTAAACAAATAAATTAAAGTAGATACTAGCGACAATAACAGAGTATGTTGTATGTCGTACCACGTGTTAAATAAAATACTATCGAGTTACAAAAATTTATTTAATAATAAGTCTCTAATTTTAAAGCTTTTCGCTAGAAACTTGGCCAGAGTCGAAGTTAAATCCATTTAAACTGACAACCACCTTGGTCATGTCTACAGTTCTTTCACCAAAGTAAAGGGAACGAATGTTGTTATATATCGGACATGTGCCATAAATAAAAAAAAATAAATGTAAGGCGTGATAACCTCCGAAGAGATCTAAGGCCGAGCTTCTCTTCCAATTTGCGTCGTGCTCCTCTTGATTTTTCCCTACAAATTGGCCGGACGGGACCTACATGTTTTATGCCGACTCCGAACGGCATCTGCAAGGCAGATGAGTTTTCACTGAGAGCTTTTCATGGCAGAAATACAATCGGAGCGCTTGCCAGACACTGCCGAGGGGCGACCCCGCTTAGAAAAATTTTCTTCTAATTGAAAAATCTTATTTCTAAAATTTTGATGTTGCTTTGCCCGGGAGTTGAACCCAGGGCATACGGTGTGATAGGCGGAGCACGCTACCATCACACCACGGTGGCCGCCATTATAGATTTTTGCGTTTAGAGTCAACAAACCTCCACGTGCCCGGAGAATCAGCCTGGCTGCATATGCATTGTAATCATCAGTGAAATACATACTCTCCATCGGCACAAGGGCCGGGTAAAGGTCGTGGGTAGTTGACATCCGAGCCATTTCGAGGAACCTATTTGTATTATACTCAGCTAAGCGTTCTAAGCGCGAGGAAGTGAAGGACTGTATATTAGCTGATGGCAATTGCGCAATAAAAGGTAGATTGACGGTGTAAGCAAGTTCTTTCCAAGTTTTTATCCAAGAAATCCCCAGGTTGGAAGTCTCCTCTGCTATAATACGCGGGAGTCTGTCATTTGATAGGCTAAAGCAACGAGTATGTAAATATACAGATGCAACATGTAGTTTGGCGTATTAGAGGGAAGGAAGATCAGTTTCTTTACGAAAAACTTCTTCTCAACTTGGTCGAATTCGTTAACCCCATACCTGTGCGCCGTAAAACGTAATGGACCAAGAAGCAGTCTCGAAGATTCCGAGGGTTATTAATATAGCTCAGCCACGTTGCGTTAATAGCGTTTTTAGCATCCACTAGCTTTGAGTCCAAATGTTTATTAAAAGATAGTTGACAAGTAAGAAGTGCACCTAAGTATTTGTATTCGTTAACTACTTCAATAACTTCGCTACCGTAGATCCCTTTCCATGAGCCGGGGGCTCTACCACTTTCCTAAATACCATGATTTTTTACTTGCTCAAGTCGACAGTTAGTGCCCATGGACTACAATAGTTGTAAAGGGAGTTTATCATTTCCTGTAGCTGTTCAGGTGATTCCGCAAGCAAGACCAGATCATCTGCGTACATAAGCACCTTCACATTAATGTTCTTAACCCTGACACCCCCGCACAAATAGTCATTTAGGTCATTTAAATACAAAGAAAATAGAACCGGGCTTAAGAGGCAGCCTTGGCGGACACCGTGATTAACAGGGAAAGGCTCTGACAGATTGCCATCAAATAGAATTTTGCAAGACGTATTAGCGTAGACTTATATTAAAATTTCAATCATATGAATTGAAAGACCACAGGAGGCTAGTTTATAAAAGAGCATGTTGCGGGGAATCGTATCAAAAGCACACGAGAAATCTACAAAAAAGGCAAAAGTTCTTTTATTACGTGAAAAATTGAGTTGGGCAATGCTTGAAAGCACAAAAATATTGTCTATTGTCGAATAGCCTCTACGAAAACCGGACTGAGACTCACTTAAAATACTGTTACAGTCGATCCAAACATTTATGCGATAAAGTAAAAGCCCAGAAAAGATTTTATAAATAGTGTCTAGCAAAGACAGACCTCTGTAATTTGTAGTAGCGTTAGGCTCACCTTTCTTAAAGAGGACAATCAAGATGGAGGAAATGAAAGAAGAAGGAATCTGCTTTCTCAAATAAATAAAGTTTAGGAGTGCCAAAAGTTCATTGAGGAAAAATTGGGGAGCAAACTTGTAAAATTCATAACATACGCCATCCTGCCCAGGGGCTTTTTTGCATTTGGTACCATCCATAACCAATTGTAGTTCACGCAATCAAAAGGAGCATCAAGCGAGGGGTCAGAAAGCTGGGGCATTGCCCAGTGCACGCAAGAATCAATGTTATTACGTTATAGGAGTTCTTTGAAATGAAGATAGAAGTCACGGATATTAAGGTTACAACTTACTTTACAACGGACCTTTTTAAGTGAGTTTTCTAGCCGCCACCAGTCACTTGACTTCCTAACGCTATTAAGCTGTTCAATTTCCTTACATCGCCACTCTAATTTCTTCCTATTACAGAGCTTAACATATTTTTTCCGAAGAGTGAGGTACTTAATCCTATCGCAATCCTATATAGGAACAATTTTGAATGTATCATTTCTTTAAACTCCTAAAACCAATTTTTTCTTGCACCAAAGGTAATGCAAGGGGTAATGATCGCTTCATTATTACAATTTCACAATTGAAAGAAAATGCTTCTTGGAATGTATCATTTCGTTTAATTTCATCAATATATTTTTTCTTACACAAGGGGTAATGTATCATTTCATTATCACAATTTCATACATGAAGGAAAACGCTATTTGGAATGTGTCCTTTCGTGTAACTTCTATATCACATTTTTCTTGCAATGGGTCATGAGTTAAGCTACACATTACTTTCCTAGGACATGGGCTGTGTTAAGATTCATCAAAGACGTAAGGTTTAGAATAGATGAACTTTGCACTACCATGCATTACCTTTTCCCATTGGGTTAATATGGTAGGTGTCACACCCATTTTACAAAGTTTTTTCTAAAGTTATATTTTGCGTCAATAAACCAATCCAATTACCATGTTTCATCTCTTTCATATCTGGTATAGAATTATTGCATTTTTTTCATTTTTCGTAATTTTCGATATCGAATAAGTGGGCGTGGTCATAGTCGGATTTCGGCTATTTTTATACCAAGATAAAGTGAGTTCAGATAAGTGCGTGAACTAAGTTTAGTAAAGGTATATAGATTTTTGCTCAAGTTATCGTGTTAACGGCCGAGTGGAAGGACAGACGGTCGACTGTGTATAAAAACTGGGCGTGGCTTCAACCGTTTTCACAGAAAACAGTTATCGTCATAGAATCTATGCCCCTACCAAATTTCACAAGGATTGGTAAATTTTTATTCGATTTATGGCATTAAAAGTATTCTAGACGAATTAAATGAAAAAGGGCGGAGCCACGCCCATTTTGAAATTTGCTTTTATTTTTGTATTTTGTTGCACCATATCATTACTGGAGTTGAATGTTGACATAATTTACTTTTATACTGTCAAGATATTAAATTTTTTGTTAAAATTTGACTTAAAAGAATTTTTTTTAAGTGGGCATATTTGTCATCCGATTTTCCTAATTTTTGTTTAGCACACATATAATAATAGGGGTAATGTTCCTGCCAAATTTCATCATGATATCTTCAACGACTGCCAAATTACAGCTTGCAAAACTTTTAAATTACCAACTTTTAAAAGTGGGCAGTGCCACGACCATTGTTCAAAATTTTACTATTTTTCTATTTTGCGTCATAAGGTCAACGCACTTACCAAGTTTAATCGCATTATCCGGCTTGGGTAATAAATTATCGCACTTTTTCGGTTTTTCGATATTTTCGATATCGAAAAAGTGGGCGTGGTTGTAGTCCGATTTCGTTCATTTTAAATAGAGATCTGAGATGAGCGCCCAGGAACCTACACACCAAATTTTATCAAGATACTTCAAAATTTACTCAAGTTATTGTGTTTAAGGACGGACGGACGGACGGACATGGCGAAATGAATTTCTTTTTTCGCCCAGATCATTTTATATATAGAAGTCTATATCTATCTCGATTAGTTTATGCCGTTACGGATTACCGTTATGCGAACAAAGTTAATATACTCTGTGAGCTCTGCTCAGCTTAGTATAAAAATAGGTAGGGCTCATTCCATTTCAAGACACCCGGTCCGCGCAGGACATGATTTTTGATTTCGATGAAATTTTAATATGTTGTTCATTGGTCAAAGTAATGAAACACCTGTTTTTGATTTTGCCTCAAACATTTTTTTTTTTTCGGATTTATCGGCAATTGAATTCCATAAAATGCAGTCGGTATTTTATTCACCTATTTTTTCAACTGTCAATAACTTTGTCAAAAATTATCCGATTCTCATAATTTTTTCTTTGAAATGTTCGTTTTTATATTTACTTTTATATAAATCTATAAACAATAGCATATAGTTAAATAAAAATTTTGTCTAGTATTTAGTAAAAATTTATGACTTCTTTCAAAAATTAATTTCTCAAAAGACGTTATTTTTTTTTTTGCTTAAACTTTTTCTATATTGAGTGAACAGTTCATAATTGAACTTGGCTAAATTCCTATTAGCCGTAACGTGTTGTTTTGGAGATATGAATTTTTGAATATTAAACATTTTGTCCCCCATTTATTGATGCAATGCATTACAGCATACAATAACTTTGTCAAAAGTTAACCGATTCTTATGATTTTTTCTTTGAAATGTTCGTTATTACTTTTAATTTTATATAAATTTATAAACAATTGCATATAGTTAAAAAAATAATTTTTTTAGTATTAAGTAAAAATATATGAGCTTTTTTTCAAAAATTAATATTTCAAAAAAACTGTTAATGTTTTTTGTTTAAACTTTTTCTATATCGAGTGAGTAGTTTATATTTCAACTTGGGTAAATATCCATTAGCCAAAGCTCGTTGTTTTCGAAATATGAATGTTTGAATATTAAACTTTTCTTTTGCAATATATTGATGCAATACATATCAGCATACAAGGCGATCAATGCCAAATGCTTAGAATTATTTAAAATATCACATTTATTATTGAAAACATTCATTTGTTGTTATTTTTCAGAATTGCAGTGATTTTGTAGTAAATCGGCGGCATATTTGCACATCACTTGCCGCCGTGTTAATACAAAATCACAATAATTCTGAAAAATAACAACAAATTAATGTTTTCAATAATAAATGTGATATTTTAATTAATTTTAAGCATTTGGCATTGATCGCCTTGTATGCTGATATGTATTGCATCAATATATGGCGAAAAAAAAGATTAACATTCAAAAATTCTTATTTCGAAAACAACGAGCGTTGGCCAATGGATATTTGCCAAGTTGAAATATAAACTGCTCACTCGATATAGAAAAAGTTTAAACAAAAAACAATTAACGTTTTTTGAAATATTAATTTTGAAAAAAAGCTCATAAATTTTTACTTAATACTAAAAAAATACTTTTTTTAACTATATGCAATTGTTTATAAATTTATATAAAATTAAAAGTAATAACGAACATTTCAAAGAAAAGATCATGAGCATCGGTTAATTTTTGACAAAGTTATTGTATGCTGTAATGCATTGCATCAATAAATGGGGGAAAAAATGTTTAATATTCAAAAATTCATATCTCGAAAACAACAAGTTTCGGCTAATAGGCATTTAGCCAAGTTGAGATATGAACTGTTCACTCAATATAGAAAAAGTTAAAGCAAAGAAAAGATAACGTTTTTGAGAAATTAATTTTTGAAAAAGTTATAAATTTTTACTAAATACTAAACAAAATTTTTTTTTAAACTATATGCTATTGTTTATAAAGTTATATAAAAGTAAATATAATAGCGAACATTTCAAAGAAAAAATCATGAGAATCGGTTAATGTTTGACAAAGTTATTGACAATTGAAAAAATAGGCGAATAAAATACCGACTGCATTTTATGGAATGCAATTGCCGATAAATCCGAAAAAATTTTTTTGAGGCAAAAAAAAAAAAAACAAGTGTTTCATTATTTTGACCAAAGAAAAACATATTAAAATTTCATCGAAATCAAAAATCATGTCCTGCGCGGACCGGATGTCTTGAAATGGAATGAGCCGTAGGTACTTTGTGTGAGGATGCAAAGTTTCACGTTTTTTGTGGTCTGCATGTAAAAACTATGACTACGAATCACGTATTTCAAAAATATATGACGTAAACGTAACTATTTGATGAAATTTGTTGAAATTTCAAGCTTCTAGCCGCAAAAAAGGGGCAAAAATTACAGTTCATATGGGGTATATAATATATATACCACCGATCTTTATGATTTTTTTAGACAACAGTATATGCTATATAGGTAAGCAATTGGTGAAATTTTAAGCTTCTAGCTGTTGAAATGGGACAGATATTGCGAAAAGTTTCTTATCTGAACAATCGGTTGAATGAGATTGTTGGCTTCGCAGAACGTTCGGTGCGCGGAGATCCAATATAATTGAAAGAAAAAAGAAAACACAAATAATTTCAATATTAGTATTGTATAATAATTGATTTATTATTTGTTAAGTGGGTACAATTAAAAAATGTTTGTGATGTGGCGGGACCGCAGCAATTTACCTTCTTCCTTCGTGGTTGAAATTGAATGGAAAGTGATCTCTGTGTTGTCGAACCGGAGATCGTGCGGGGGTTTTCCAAGGGATATTTGTTATCCGATGGAAAACTAAGTTACCTGTGTTAGTGTTGCATATATGTGAACATACATAAATGTGTATGCATGTGGATGTGCAGTACATGAAAGTTTGTATAAATGTATTTGCACTAAATAAATTATGTATTAGAGTGGCCGTGTTTGCAGTATAAAAACATTTAGGTTCTGACTTAAACATGCCGTCCCCCTTGCGGTAAGCAACATCTTAAAATGAAAGAAGGTAATGCTGAAGAGGTCACGCGCACGTATTACTTAAAACTAGATACAATATGTTTGTATTATTGAATGACAATTTGTTGGCTGATCACGTCCGGACTTGTTTGCATATAGTAGCCGCTGTAGGAAAAAGAAGCAACATATTAAAGCTGAAAAGAAGAACGGGTTATAATTCAACGCACATTATACAGTATACATATTTGGACTGTATTTATCTCTTTTGTGTTCCGAGATTTTTCGTAGTCTGGACGTCTCCGTTCCAGATTTCGACGAATGTAAATAAATTTTCCATCTGGACAAAGAGGCCAAGTCTCTGTTCCAGATTTTAACTTTATGTGGTTAAATGTTATATCCAGACGAAGAGGACGCGTCTCCGTGCCAGATTTGATTTATTTTGTTAGATTATGTGACAATTAATTTTCCATCTGGACAAAGAGGCCAAATCTCTGTTCCAGATTTTAACTTTATGGGGTTAAATGTTATATCCAGACGAAAAGAACGTGTTTCCGTGCCAGATTGGATTTATTTGGTTGTATTATATTTGAATTTAAATTTTTGGTTTTATTTAAAAAAATTAAATTTGGTTGGGTGGAGAACGCTGAATGGCATATGTATATGAATTTGTTTTATATTCGTATTGACCCTCTGACAGGCGCTTATAGCAGATTCACCATGTGCAGGGAACTGCATATGGGTTGTCCAAAGTTCGTGCAGTGATGCATTTGCAACAGCGAAAAAGAATGACCGCGTGAGCGCACAACTGTTTATCAACGGGTTATTGATCACTTTCTAAATCCTCCCTGAGTACATCCTATCTCTTCTTTATATTAAATTTCGTATTTCTGCATTGGAATCATACGTAGAAAATGAATAAATTACACTTGCGAGTGATTAATTCATAATTTTTACTGAATACAATAAATAAAAATATGTATATTCGAATCTGATCGAAAATTTATAATTTGGTTTTTATTTTAGTGATTTAATTTGTCACAAAGTTTCCTGCCACCCAAGAAAGTTTCGCATTTTCCAACTAAATTTGTGGATTTCGGTGAAAATATGGTATGTATTTGAAAAAATTTTTGTCGCGAAAAAATTCAAACCTTTCGAGTTTTGAACGATTTTCTTGCAATTCGTACTTATTTTGCAATATTTTTCAAGAAAGTATTCGTGAAATCAGTAATTACATACATTGAAAAAAATTTGGAACGGATCATGTTCCACTAAAACACCCATATTAGTGTGAAAGAAAAATGTTCGCACTGGCAATACCATACCGCGTAGATGAAATGTCATGTAAATGACAAAAGCGAAATGTAATTACATAGTAAACATGCCTGTAAGTAAACATAGAGGAATTTTGTAATTTACATTAATTGTATGATTTCACTAACTCGTATTTACTTTTCTTTTCAAATCATTCCAATTAAATGATGTCCCTGTGTGTACATATGTATATAGACTATGCTGAAAATAACACCCAAGAAGGGATTTATGTTGCAGTGATACCGGTCGCTGCACAGGCAGCAAAAATAAAGAGTAGGCAAGAAAAAACCTTATCGACTAATTAATGAGTGCGTCCATCAGGTGTGCATATTTTAGTTGATTAGGAAATTCGGAATTAAATGCTTTGTGCACAATTGTGTTATTTGAGTGAAAAATAAGAACGTTATTTGTATTGTTTTTGGTTCAATTGCTGTGTCTCACAATACCCTACAAAAAATGTTGCAAGCTATTATGAGAAATACGAAACAGCAATTAAACTCTAAAAATATTATTCCGGTTTAAAATAAATACGTAAATTTGCTTGCAATTTCAATGCTACGCATTATTAATACTCTGAACGAGTGGTGGGTTTATATCCGATTGCAATAGAGGTTTATACTTACTTGCGAATTTGGTTTTTAATGAAAAATAATGGAATTTAATAAGAAAAAATGCTTATGTATTGTAGTTGTCCAATTACACCAACTTGACGTGAAATTTTGTCAAGTTGTTGTAGTTGTACCTTGTAATTGAAACATTATTAAACCATTTGTATTTAGGTACATTTTGATGAAGAAAATAAAGATGGTCGATTTTTAAAATGAAAATGGCGAATTGAATTTATTTTCATTTTCTACATTCTGATTTTCGATTAATTTTTATTTAAGCCGATAATTCGAAGTGGCATTATATATTTTAAAGAAGTGGAATGTCCTAATTTAAGGATCGGTTTGGTCATCGGTGGATATCTCTCCACTTGTTTCATTGGCTGGTGGAAGTAGAACCAGTTTGGCCAAGGGCCTTGTAATTTAACCTTTTTCAGTCGTAATGTCGACAACTCGTACAAGGTCGTCTGGTCCCGGGTGGAGTTTGACCACTCTTCCAATTCTCCATTCGTTTGGAGCTACATTGTCGTCTTTCACGACGACGAAATCCCCTATTTTGATGTTTGCTTTCGGGTGTTTCCATTTAAGCCACTTTTGCATTTCTAAGAGATATTCTCTTTTCCATCTTTTGCAAAAGGTTTGATGCAAAGCTTTTAATTTATGCCACCTATTGAATATAGAGGCAGGATTCTCATTGGAATCTATTTCTGGAGGAGCGAGAAGATGTCCGCCTACCAGGAAATGACCAGGGTTTAAGGGTTCCTCTCCACTTGTTTCATTGGATGGTGGAAGTAGAACCAGTTTGGCCAAGGGCCTTGTAATTTGACCTTTTTCAGTCGTGATGTCGACAACTCGTACAAGGTCGTTTGCTCCCTGGTGGAGTTTGACCACTCTTCCAAGTCTCCATTCGTTTGGAGCTACATTGTCGTCTTTCACGACGACGAAATCCCCTATTTTGATGTTTGCTTTCGGGTGTTTCCATTTTACCCGCTTTTGCATTTCTAAGAGATATTCTCTTTTCAATCTTTTGCAAAAGGTTTGATGCAAAGCTTTTAATTTATGCCACCTATTGACTATGTAGGCAGGATTCTCATTGGAATCTATTTCTGGAGGAGCGAGAAGATGCCCGCCTACCAGGAAATGACCAGGGGTTAAGGGTTCTAAGTCCGTGGATTCGTTCGACGCTGGACTTAATGGTCGCGAGTTGAGGCAAGCCTCTATTCGACAATGTAGGGTTGTGAATTCCTCAAAGGTATATTTATCCCTACCTGCCACTTTTCGAAAGTGGCTTTTGAAACTTTTTACTCCTGCTTCCCACAGACCTCCCATATGAGGAGAGGCAGTAGGGATGAAATGCCATTACAGAAGTTGATGATCATATTTAGACAATACGTTCTCACGCGAATCAGCTATAAATGCCTTAAACTCAGATCTAAGTGATCGCGAGGCTCCGACAAAGTTAGTCCCATTGTCGGAATATATATTTTTCGGACATCCTCGCCTGGCGATAAATCTGAAAAATGCCGCGAGAAAGGATTGGGTACTAAGGTCGGTTGTGGCTCCAAATGTATTGCTTTCGTAGTAAAGCAGACAAACATAACCTTTTGAAATTCGACACCCTCTACCTCTATAACTTTTTATGTCGAATGGTCCTGCAAAATGTACCCCTGAATTATTAAATGGTCGGGAAAATGTGGTACGTTCCTTGGGAAGGTAACCCATAAGTTGGGTTTGTACACGTTTTTTATAGATTGTGCAGACCTTACAATTGTGAATGATGGATTTTATCATATTTTGAACCCTAGGAATCCAGTATTGGGTCCTAATAAGCCTAAACATTAGTTGATTTTCTCCATGTAAAGCGATTTCATGGATAAACTGAACTAAAAGGCAAGAAAATTTGCATGTGTAAGGTAGGATTATTGGATGGCGTTCATTGTATGGTAGGTCTAGATACGCGCGGATGCCACCACCAGTCCTTATAATGCCATACTTTTCTAAGAAAGGGTCAAGAGGAAGCACTTCGCTTTAACAATCTACTAGTTTGCCTGATATCAGATTTTTGTATTCTGTGGGATAAAACTGTTGTTGCGATTTCGATTTCATCTGATGAAACCAGATACGACGTTTTATTAAAATAATATTTTGTCTTTGGAGACATAAGACATAAGATATCACCCTTAAGGCCCTGGGTAGTTTCGAAAATCTATCCAGAATATCAAAATCCGTCTTGGTCGTTACTGCATGTGCTTGCACTCGTTTCTCCTCGATGGTTGTGTTGTAAGTTATATCTTGTGTAGGCCATTTTGAGATGTCTTCTTGTAACCAAGAAGGTCCCTGCCACCACAAGCAATTGTTGACCAGTTCATGTGCTGGGAGTCCTCTGCTAGCCATATCGGCTGGATTTGATCCCGAATCCACATGACGCCAATTGTCATTTCCGGCCTTTTTGGCGATTTTCGTGATACTGTGTGCTACGAAAGTTGACCACGAACAAGGGGGCTTTGTATCGAAGCCAGTACAATCGTGGAATCGGTCCATAAATAGGTTTTTGTGTTCCCTAAATTGAGATTTCCTGCTAATGTTTCCATCATTTCGGCGAATAGCACTGCTCCACATAATTCCAATCGGGGATGGGAGATAGTTTTTACAGGAGCTACTTTAGTTTTTGGCAATAGCAAATTGATTTGGACTTGGTCGTTTGATTCGACGCGGACGTATATTGCCGCAGCATACGCTTTCTCCGATGCGTCGCAGAAAGCGTGTATTTCCACATTGTTGGTTGGAGAAAAGTGTGTCCAGCGCGGTATTCGAATGTTATCAATTTCGGGATAATTTTCCATAAAAATTTTCCACCGTTCGGTAGTAGTTGGTGATACTTCTTCATCCCACTTTGTGCCTTCAAGCCAAATGTTTTGCATAATGATTTTGGCTACGATGACTATTGGAGCAAGCCATCCCAACGGGTCGAAAAGTTTTGCAATTGCTGATAAAATCGTTGTTTTGGTTAAAATCTCATAATTTTCCATGGGCTTTGCGATGAAGTAAAATTCATCCTTATGTGCATTCCACCTGTTTCCTAGTGCCTTCACTGAACTTGCGTCTTCGAATTCCAGGAAATCTTTGTTAAGGAGATGTTTTTTAGGGATATCCTTTAGTATTTGGTCGAAATTGGCTGTCCATTTTCTTAGTGGAAAGCCGGCTGATTGCAATGCCTGAGATATTTGATCTCTGGCAGTAATTGCTGATTGGATGCAGTATCCACCAGCAAGAATATCATCCACATACATGTATTCCCTTAGTATTGTGGATGCAATTGGAAAGGTGTCTTCGACATCATTTGTCAATTGTAAAAGTATCCTTATTGCTAGATAAGGAGCACAGTTAACCCCGAATATCACAGTCTTTAGTTCGTATAGGCTGACAGGGCTTACAGAGCTAGTACGGAATACTATGCGCTGGTATTTGGTTTGGTTATGTTGTACCATAATTTGTCGGTACATTTTCCCGATATCGCTATTGAAGACTTATTTGTAAAGCCTCCAGGGAAGTATAAGGATAGTTAGGTCAGCTTGTAGCGTAGGACCTGTATACAAAACGTCGTTCAGACTTACTCCGTTTGCGGTCGGACTAGATGCGTTAAAAACAACGCGAACTTTCGCGGAGGTACTTTCCTCCTTGATGACGGCGAGATGAGGTAGAAAATAATGGTCAGAGGAGTCTGGTGGCACACAGCTCTTGATCCTTGACATATGTCCTAATTCCTCGTATTCGGTCACAACTCGATTGTACTCCGTTTGTAAAGCAGGATTTTTCGCGAGGCGTGTCTCGTTCCGGAAGAACTGAGAGCATGATATTTTGAGAGAAGGCCCTAGGGATATATTGGAAGGAAATTCTCGTTTAAAAGGGAATGAGACTGTGTATTTCGCGGTATTATCCCTAGTGGTGGTACTTCTGTATAATTCCTCGCATTATTGTTCGTCCGCATTAAAGCGTTTGTTTTAAGGGATTTCTTCGAGTTCCCAAAAGGCGGATAATTGGTTATCCAATGATACGTCACTGTAATAAGACACGATTTATTTGGGTTGCTCTTGAACATCTGTACGGCCTGTAAGTATTCAGCCGAAAACAGTTTCTTGTGCTAAGAGCGTACCAAGTACATTCTTCTGCAATCCGTTCAAGATGATTTGAGGGTAAATGTCCCCTCCAAGAACTAGATCCACTGGTTCGTTGACAAAGAATCTTTTATCGGCCAACTCGAGATCAGGGAATGATTGTCTTGTCATCGCACTGATCTGGCATGTTGGAAGATCCCCTGTAAGCTTTGGCAGGACAAGAACTTTTGTGGTAAAAGATAATAATGGGTCAATTAGTGACCGCAACTCTATTGAACAAGACTCTTTGACCTGTGCAGAGAATGAGTTAGTTATACCGGAAACATGAGCGCGAATTTTCTTGGATGGCAGATTAATTCGACGTTTGAGACGTTCGGTAACAAATGAACATTCAGAACCAGAATCAATGAGGGCTCTGGCTTAAAAATTGGTATTGATATATTGTATGTTGACACGAGCGGTACCTAACAGTACACCAGCGGTATTATGCGCATGGCAAGATTTCACATTGGAGGTTTGCTTGTCATTGGACTAAATCCAAAGTCCTCTCTCGTGCTTGTCGCGATGTTAAAGGGGAATCATCTTCCTTACTTGCATGAACTGCTGCTTTTTTGCTGAATTTTTTGTATATGTAGGGGCGTATTGTGTCGAGAATGGCATGTACTACAATTATAAGAACTAATACATTTCGACACGTTATGTCCAGAAGACAAACAATTCAGGCAGCCATTATTGTTTTTAATAAATTCAATTCTACGAGCAGGTGTAAGTTTGAGGAATTTAGCGCCGGTTCGTAGTTTGTGGTCATTCGTGTTACACATTTTGCAATTAAAATTCTTTGTGCTTGTTTGGAAGCTGCCAACATTTTTATTATGAGGTTCAGGGGTTTTGGTATTTTGGGGCTTAAAACTTTTCGAAGTTTTATTACCTTTGTGACCAGACACGTTTTCTAACGCAAGAAATCTATCGGATAGGAATTTATTCATGTCCTCCCATTTTGCTATATCCGCTTTGTTCCCTAAATACTGTTCCCAAAGTGAAAGGCTAGTTTCGGGCAATTTTTCTGCGCACAGGTACACAAAAAGTGCATCCCATAAATCTATCTTCTGCCCTTTTAATGCATTCATGCAATTATTTAATTTTAATTGTAAATCTCTAATAGATTTACCGCAATCCGTTTCAATAGGTTTTATTCCGAAGACAGTGTCGAGCTGAGCCTTAACTAAACTACGCTTGTTTTCAACCTTTCAGTGAGGTTCTTCCACGCTATTTCAAACCCTTCATTTGTGACAGGTGCGTTGCTAACAATTTCGTTGGTCTCCCCCTTTATTTTCTGACTGAGGTAATATAGTTTCTCAATCGGGTAAATATCGTCGTTCGAAATGTAAATGGCCGTAAACATATCTCGGAATGTTGGCCAAGACAAATAGTCACCCTTGAAGACTTCGGTATCACATGGAGAGAGGCGAAGATGGTGTTTGCGATCAGTCTGTTTTTGAACAGGCTGGTCAATTTTCTCTGTTTTTGCTTTATTAAGGGTCTCTGTCTGAGCCGACATAGCAGACATACATTTAAAATAACTAGCCAGAGAGAGCTTATGGTTCTTTTTTATGGCTTTAATTTCTTCTTTGAACAAACGCGCGGAGATTAACTTGTCATAGGGGTTTTTGGTTTTACCCACATATTTTTTAACTCTTCTTGTTGAAAGGAAAGAGTGTGTTTATCAAGATAAGTCACGTTACCGACATATGATTCGAATTCGACAATTGCCTCAGCAAAAAGTATGTATGCATCCATTTTTACTTATGATATGTATACATATAGATAGAAATCCGGAAGATATAATGTATACTTTTGAGGTAAAAACATTTTGTTGCCCTCTCTGCTCAGCTAGTGTTATGGAATTAATTACCGGGAGTAAGGTAGAAACCCTCAGTTGCGTTTTGATCGGTGGTAGAAACCCACCGAATCGTATACCTAGCTAAGTGCTACCGCAAGTAAGGTAGAAACCCTCAGTTGCGTTTTGATCGGTGGTAGAAACCCACCGACTTGTATACCTAGCTAAGTGCTACCGCAAGTAAGGTGAAAACCCTCAGTTTCGTATTGATCGGTGGTAGAAACCCACCGACTCGTATACCTAGCAAAGTGTTAACGCAATTAAGGTGAAACCCCTCAATTGCGTAATAATAGGTGTTAAAATTCCACCGACTCGTATAACTAGCTAAGCTATTGAAAAGAGAGCTAGAGAAAAGAGGGCAATAAAGGCAAAGGCCGACTAAAATGCAATGCACTTTTTTCAAGTTTTCACTATATATTTCTTTTAGCGTAATTCTGTATGCGCGGATGTATATAAAAAACGCCGATTCGCCACCCACACAGATATAATGGTAATTTTTTACAAAAAAAAAACCTGGACTTCGTTGTGTAGACCAATATATGTTAAGCCGAAAAAAATAAGGAAAAGTGTAAAAATAATAAGCGACAAATGAGCAGTTAAAATTACTACTGAATTTTTTGTTGGGTATAGGAACCAAAGTGAAGTGCTGTTGTTGTTGTTAAAAATTAACAAACAACGAAACTAAAAAGAATGTATGGTTATGTGAAACCGAAAATAGTGCAGTTTAAGTTAAAACTAAAATTATTTCTACTAAAAATTCTGCACTATGTTACCTTAAGCTGTGTCAGCAGAACCTTACCGCGGGTGGGGCGATAATGCTGATAGACAAAAGGCCTTTTTAACAATTAATTCACTTTAAAAAAAGTTCACTTAAAAAAAATTTTGCGCTGTAAATTATAATCACGTACCTTGATTGTTGTTGCGGCTATCTGTGATTGGTGGTGGTTTTTGTTGAAATTTGTTTAAAATCTCGAAGGTCTTGTTGTGTTGTGCCGAAAATTGATAATGATTTGCCTTTTTTTGTGATGTAGACTGTAGGTTCAAGTTCTGGTCACTTGTACAATTTCTCGGTGAGAACGGACCAAATGTTGGCCTCGCAGAACGCTCGGTGCGCGGAGGTCCAATATAATTGAAAGAAAAAAGAAAACACAAATAATTTCAATATTAGTATTGTATAATAATTGATTTATTATTTGTTAAGTGGGTACAATTAATTTACCTTGTTTGTGATGTGGCGGGACCGCACCAGTTGACCTTCTTCCTTCGTGGTTGAAATTGAAGGGTAAAATGGAAAGTGATCTCCGTGTTGTCGAACCGGAGATCGTGCGGGGGTTTTCCAAGGGATATTTTTATCCGATGGAAAACTCAGTTACCCGTGTTAGTGTTGCATATATGTGAACATACATAAATGTGTATGCATGTGAATGTGCAGTACATGAAAGTATGTATGAATGTATTTGCACTAAATAAATTATGTATTAGAGTGACCGTGTTTGCAGTATAAAAATATTTAGGTCCTGACCTAAACAAAGATACATACTATATATACCACCGATCTCTATGATTTTTTCAGACAACAATATATGCTATATACGTAAGCATTTGGTTATAGTTGAAGCTTCTAGCTGTAAAAATGGGGTTGAAATTGCGAAAAAATATATATATACTATATATATACTATGTATACCACCATATATATACTATATATATCACCGATCTCTATGATTTTTTCAAACAACAATATATGCTATATACGTAAGCATCCGTTGAAATTTGATCTTAAATGGGGCAGTAATTACGAAAAGTTTCTTATCTGAACAATCGGTTGTGGGGGATATATACTATATATAGACCGATCTCATCCATTTTTTCAGACAACAATATGTGCAATATATATGAAAGCATATGGTGATGTTTGAAGCTTCAATCTGATAAATTGAGGAAGATATGACAAAAATCCTCTTTTTCTGAAAAATCGGTTGTATGGAGGATATATGCTATAGTGGTCCGATCCGGCCGGTTCCGACAAATGTCCAATCGGACATCTAAATACACCCACTCACCAAATTTTATCAAGATATCTCAAAAATTGCGGGACTAGTTTGCATACAAAGAGACAGACGGACAGACGGACATGGCTAAATGAACTCAGCCCTTCATCCTGATTATTTCGGTATACTTAATGGTGGGTCTATCTATTTTCCTTTAAGGACTTACAATTTTGAGATTCGTGCCAAAGTTAATATACCATTTCATTTTCATGAACGGTATAAAAATAGGTGGGTACTTTGTGTGAGGATGCGAAGTTTCACGTTTTTTGTGATCTGCATGTAAAAACTATGACTACGAATCACGTATTTCAACAATATATGACGTAAGCGTAAGTATTTGATGGAATTTGATGAAATTTGAAGCCTCTAGCCGTAAAAAAGGGCAAAAATTACAGTTTGTATGGGGTATATAATATATATACTGTAGCATTCACTCATTAAGTTTTTCATTCATTTGGACAAACATATATTTCAACCCGTTTTGGAATGCCTTAAAATATATAGACTCTTACATACATATTCATACAATTGTACATACGTATATTTTAGCTCGCTTTGGTACGGCATAAGATTCTATTGACACATTCATTCATTTGTACAAACATATATTTTGTACACCGTGCATCATACGGTAACCTGATCCTTGGCATGTCACTGTTTAGAGCTTGCTCACGACAAGCCTTTACCTGTAGACAAATTATTAACATGATTCATTTATGCTTGCGTTGCGCATTCCACATCCAATTTTAATTAGGCTTAGAATGCAGTTCCCAGGGAACTGAATTGAATGTATATGTATGTTATACTTAGTGTGTAAGTATTAGTGTAAGTAAGTATTTTAACTCATAGACATTTTGTATAAAAGAAAACAACTTTTGAATAAAGACGAGAATTCAACCTGTTGCCGTTTCAATTGGCAGTATATTCTGTCTGGTGCCATTAACTGGGCACTGCAACCTAGATTTCGATTTTCTGTTATCCGCAAACATTACATGCCGATCCTGCCAGTTCTGCTTAGGCAAACTGCTGTTTATAATGCAGTCTGCTAAACATCTTTAGCAGGACGCTCCCAAACATTACATGTCGATCCCGCCATTTCCTTATTATCCTTTGGAACTGCTGAATTAAATAGGCAGCTTTCCTCGTCTGCTGCTTGAAATATAGGCAGACTTCCTCTAAAAAATCCTGCAAAATTTGAAACAGGACAAAATATCAAAATTACGGCGATATAACAACAAAAATAAAATATCGAGGAATTACCGATAAGAAGACACGCATAAGGAAGATAGCAGATTATTATGAACACATGGATTTGAAGCGTAAGCGTAGAGAAGTGGAATAGAACTTGGCCTGCAGACACACATCAAGAAGATAGCACTTGGTGTTTAGGCAGGATCCCTAACTTTTCTAATTGCGATCCCCGTAATGCAACTCTGCGATTCGATACTCGATACTCGACTTTAACTTATAGCCACCCACACCATCCATGTGCATGCATGTACATGCACGTGTATGTGTGCTTTTGTCAGCACTCATGCATATGCATGTCGGGGTTGATGTGTGGGTGCCTTTTCCCTCCAAAACGGAGGATTTTCGGATCAACGGTTATCGTTTTCTATACAACCGGCCTCTTGGATTCTAACAGCCAACGCGTACACATCTGCTGCCAGCGATCTCTGCCGTTTTTCGACACTACAGTCAGGTAATATTGTAATTAATTTATTTTATTTCTACCCAATAAAACAGATTATTATAACGAGAAATTCTCGTCTTATCTGCTTTCTTTTATCCACACGCATATTCCCATCGAGATCGACCCGGTGCGCCCACCTCTCGCAAGGATCAGACGCACCCCGGCCGAACATTTGGTCCTATCTCCCCGTAACAAGGAACTAGCGCCTATATACAGTCCACATCCGTACAAAACCATTATATACACGCTTGGTGATACACTTTGGTGATAAAATTATTTTGGGGATACTCAAAAATCAAACACAAGCTGATAAACACGCTTGGTGATACACTACAACTGACTAACAAAATCTTGGTAAAACACTGAGCAAAGGACAGCCAGCTAAAGCAACTGCAACATCACAAGCCAACTTGCCACATCAGCACCACAACACATCGCCAATAAAAGTAAGTGCAATATTTCTTGCCAAATTTTTTTTTGGTTATAATAAAAATAAAATAAAATCGTCTAAAAAATATATTCCGAGTGCCACACGCGTAGTGACTGTGATTAGCCGCGTAAAGTTTGAAAAATTTATTAGTGTCGAAAAGAAAATTAAGTGCAAACGCGGCACATTAACGTTGTCTTAGATTCCTTGTGACTATCTGGTCTGTCCCCCCACCAGCGGTAAGGCTCTCCAGACACAGCACAAGGAAGAGGTGCATATAACCTCACTTCCACAAAATTTCACGCCATTCGATTGCGGCAAAATTCAATTTCTTTTTGCGTCACTATTATTTTCACTAATTTCTCTAATCAATCTTTGTTACACAGTTTTGTTCTTTGTTGCATAAGATTTATTTCACGGTTTCACACTTTTTCGCCGAGGTTTATATCAACGCGCGCACTTATTTTTATACTCAGTTGAGCAGAGTTCACAGAGTATATAAACTTTGATTGGATAACGGTTGGTTGTACAGGTATATAGGAATCGAGATAGATATAGACTTCCATATATCAAAATCATCAGTAACGAAAAAAAATGTGATTGAGCCATGTCCGTCCGTCCGTCCGTCCGTCCATCCGTCCGTCTGCCCGTTAACTTTAAATTTTGAGGTATCTTGATGAAATTTGGTATGTAGATGCCTGGGCACTCATCTCAGATCGCTATTTAAAATGAACAATATCGGACTATAACCACGCCCGTTTTTTCGATATCGAAAATTTCGAAAAACCGAAAAAATGCGATAATTCATTGCCAAAGGCGGATAAAGCGATGAAACGGGGTAGATGGGTTGACGTTATGACGCAGAATAGAAAATTAGTAAGATTTTGGACAATGGGCGTGGCACCGCCCTCTTTTACAAGAAGGTAATTTAAAAGTTTTGCAAGCTGTAATTTGGCAGTCGTTGAAGATATAATGATGAAATTTGGCAGGAACGTTACTACCATTCCTATATATGTGCTAAATAAAAATGAGCAAAATTCGAGGAAGAACACGCCCACTTTTTAAAAAAAAATTTTTTAAATTCAAATTTTAACAAAAAATTTAATATCTTTACTGTATATAAGTAAATTAAGTCAAAATTCAACTCCAGTAATGATATGATGCAACAAAATACAAAAATAAAAGAAAAGTTCAAAATGGGCGTGGCTCCGCCCATTTTCATTTAGTTTGTCAAGAATACTTTTAATGCCATAAGTCGAACAAAAATTTGCCAATCCTTCTTAAATTTGGTAGGGGCATAGATTCTATGACGGTGACTGTTTTCTGTGAAAATGGGCGAAATCGGTGGAAGCCACGCCTAGTTTTTATACACAGTCCACCGTCTGGCCCTCCTCTCGGCCGTTAACACAATAACTTGAGCAAAAACCGATATATCTTTACTAAACTTAGTCCACGTACTTATCTGAACTCACTTTATCTTGGTATAAAAAATGGTTACAAGGAAGTTCTACAAGGCGAAATCAACAGCGTTTGGAATCTTGGCAGGAATACTGTTAGTGGTATTGCATATATAAATAAATTAGCAGTACCCGACAGATGATTTTCTGGATCACCTGGTCCACATTTTGGTCGATATCGGGAAAACGCCTTCACATATACATCTAAGGGCCACTCGCTTTTAAAACCCTCATTAATACCTTTAATTTGATATACATATCGTACAAACACATTCTAGAGTCACCCCTGGCCCACCCTAATGGCGATATATCGAAAAGGCGTCCACCTATAGACCTAATGCCCACTCTCTCTTAAAATGCTCAGTAACACCTTTCGTTATTTACCCATATCGTACAAACATTCTAGAGTCATCCCTGACCCACCCTAATGGCGATATCTCAAAAAGGCGTCCACCTATAGACCTAGTGCCCACTCCCTCTTTAAAATGCTCAGTAACACCTTTCGTTTGATACCCATATCGTACAAACATTCTAGAGTCACCCCTGGCCCACCCTAATGGCGATATATCGAAAAGGCGTCCACCTATAGACCTAATGCCCACTCCCCCCTTAAATGCTCAGTAACACCTTTCGTTTGATACCCATATCGTACAAACATTCTAGAGTCACCCCTGGCCCACCCTAATGGCGATATCTCGAAAAGGTGTCCACCTATAGACCTAATGCATACTCCCTCTTAAAATGCTCAGTAACACCTTTCGTTTGATACCCATACCGTACAAACATTCCAGAGTCACCCCTGGCCCACCCTAATGGCGATATCTCGAAAAGGCGTCCACCTATAGACCTAATGCCCACTCCCTCTTAAAATGCTCAGTAACACCTTTCGTTTGATACCCATATCGTACAAACATTCTAGTCACCCCTGGCCCACCCTAATGGCGATATCTCGAAAAGGCGTCCACCTATAGACCTAATGCCCACTCCCTCTTAAAATGCTCAGTAACACCTTTCGTTTGATACCCATATCGTACAAACATTCTAGAGTCACCCCTGGTCCACCTTTATGGCGATATCTCGAAAAGGCTTCCACCTATAGAACTAAGGATTACTCCCTTTTAGAATACTCATTACCACCTTTCCTTTGATACCCATATCGTGAAAACACATTCTAGAGTCACCCCTGGCCCACCCTAATGGCGATATTTCGAAAAGGCGTCCACCTATAGACCTAATGCCCACTCCCTCTTAAAATGCTCAGTAACACCTTTCGTTTGATACCCATATCGTACAAACATTCTAGTCACCCCTGGCCCACCCTAATGGCGATATCTCGAAAAGGCGTCCACCTATAGACCTAATGCCCACTCCCTCTTAAAATGCTCAGTAACACCTTTCGTTTGATACCCATATCGTACAAACATTCTAGAGTCACCCCTGGTCCACCTTTATGGCGATATCTCGAAAAGGCTTCCACCTATAGAACTAAGGATTACTCCCTTTTAGAATACTCATTACCACCTTTCCTTTGATACCCATATCGTGAAAACACATTCTAGAGTCACCCCTGGTCCACCTGTATGGCGATATCTCGAAACGGCGTCCACCTATGGAACTCAGGATCAATCCCTTTGAAAATACTCATTAACACCTTTCATTTGATACCCATATCGTACAAACACATTCTAGAGTCACCCCTGGCCCACCTTAATGGCGATATCTCGAAAAGGCGTCCACCGATAGACCTAAGGCCCGCTCCCTCTTAAAATGCTCAGTAACACTTTTCATTTGATAGCCATATCGCACAAACAAATTATAGAGTCAGCCCTGGTCCACCTTTATGGCGATTTCTCGAAAAGGCGTTCACCTATAGACCTAGTGCCCACTCCCTCTTTAAAATGCTCAGTAACACCTTTCGTTTGATACCCATATCGTACAAACATTCTAGAGTCACCCCTGGCCCACCCTAATGGCGATATATCGAAAAGGCGTCCACCTATAGACCTAATGCCCACTCCCTCCTAAAATGCTCAGTAACACCTTTCGTTTGATACCCATAATGGCGATATATCGAAAAGGCGTCCACCTATAGACCTAATGCCCACTCCCTCTTAAAATGCTCAGTAACACCTTTCGTTATTTACCCATATCGTACAAACATTCTAGAGTCATCCCTGGCCCACCCTAATGGCGATATCTCAAAAGGGCGTCCACCTATAGACCTAGTGCCCACTCCCTCTTTAAAATGCTCAGTAACACCTTTCGTTTGATACCCATATCGTACAAACATTCTAGAGTAACCCCTGGCCCACCCTAATGGCGATATATCGAAAAGGCGTCCACCTATAGACCTAATGCCCACTCCCTCCTAAAATGCTCAGTAACACCTTTCGTTTGATACCCATATCGTACAAACATTCTAGAGTCACCCCTGGCCCACCCTAATTGCGACATCTCGAAAAGGCGTCCACCTATAGACCTAATGCCCACTCCCTCTTAAAATGCTCAGCAACACCTTTCATTTGATTCCCATATCGTACAAACACATTCTGGAGTCACCCCTGGTCCACCTTTATGGCGATATCTCGAAACGGCGTCCACCTATGGAACTAAGGATCACTCCCCTTGAAAATACTCATTAACACCTTTCATTTGATACCCATATCGTACAAACACATTCTAGAGTCACCCCTGGCCCACCTTAATGGCGATATCTCGAAAAGGCGTCCACCGATAGACCTAAGGCCCGCTCCCTCTTAAAATGCTCAGTAACACTTTTCATTTGATAGCCATATCGTACAAACAAATTCTAGAGTCAGCCCTGGTCCACCTTTATGGCGATTTCTCGAAAAGGCGTTCACCTATAGAACTAAAGCCCATTCCCTTTTAAAATACTCATTACCACCTTCCATTTGATACCCATATCGTACAAACACATTCTAGAGTCACCCCTGGCCCACCTTAATGGTGATATCTCGAAAAGGCGTCCACCGATAGACCTAAGGCCCGCTCCCTCTTAAAATGCTCAGTAACACCTTTCATTTGATACCCATATCGTACCAACAAATTCTAGAGTCAGCCCTGGTCCACCTTTATGGCGATATCCCTAAATGGCGTCCATCCATGGAACTATGGCCTACTCTCTCTTAAAATACTCTTTAATACCTTCCATTTGATACACATGTCATACAACCACATTCCAGGGTTACCCTAGGTTCATTTTCCTACATGGTGATTTTCCTTATTTTGTCTCCATAGCTCTCAACTGAGTATGTAATGTTCGGTTACACCCGAACTTAACCTTCCTTACTTGTTTATAATAAAATTTACCATTGAAGTGGCGAGTGGCCCCCTTTACTTCACACTGTACACATTGATGTTGCTCCCCCTTGCTCTCTGTTTTACGGTACAAAATAATCTGCAAAGTCAGAAAATTAAACAAATTCGAAGCAATAAATAAATGTTTCGCGTATTTAATTGTTCTTGGTTGGGTGATTCGAACAAGTTCATACAAATTTATATTCCCCACTTAATTTGTTCTCAAATTTTCATCCATGAACATGGAATCTTACATCAGGTTGGCCGATCGAATAATCGAGTTCGAGGCCGACTTTAATGACATGAATGCGGCTCTGCACACAATACACACTCTTGCAATACAGCAAACAAAGTTGCAAGCGAAGTGGGAAAAAGCAGAGACCACCCTCGATGAGTTACTTGTCTCTGACACGCTTGAAGCAAAAAAGATTTCAGCGGTCAAGATCAAGCATAAGGCGGCATATGCCGTATTCCTGAGATGCATATGCCGTATTCCAGAACATGGCTGAAATTCAAACTAAATTGAAGGAGGAAAAAGATAGGGCAGTTCGACCCTAGGGAGAACGCGCGCGCGAACATAGTATCCGCCTGCCAGCTTGCGATACTGAGGTATTCAAGAGCGACTACCTATCTTGGCCAACGTTTCGTGACCTGTTCACGGCCATCTATAAAAATAACAGTCGCTTAAGCTCGGTAGAAAAGTTGTTCCACCTTAACCAAAAACTCAAGGTGAGGCAAAGGACATTGTCAAGAAATGTCCTTTGACAAATGAAGGCTTCGAAACAGCCTGGAAAAACCTAGGTGAGATATACGAGAATAAACGGATTCTCGTAAACTCACAACTAAGAATTTTATTTAATCTGAAAAGATAGGTAGTGAGTGCGGTAGCTCAATTAAAACCTTACAGCGCGACATAAATAATTGTTTGGCATCCTTAAAAACCCATCAGATAGATGTTTCAAATTGGGATGCGATTATTACCTATTTATGTTCGACAAAATTGTCTGAGTGTACGTTGGCTCTATGGGAGCAGAGCATTGACCACAAAACGGACGTATCCAAGTATGAGGATATGGACAAATTCTTGTTAAATCGTTTTCAGACACTTGAAACCATGTCTGGTTTTACGGGGAATGCCACTTCTAAAGTGCAAAAATCAAACGCGTCGCGACAATCGACAGAAACCCCTACGAAAAAACTTGGTGCTTTTCAACCAAAAGTATCCAAGCAAACAACAAAATCAATGTGTAAAATGTGCAAATCTACGGAGCACAGATTACGCAACTGTTCACGTTTTTGCGATTTAACCCCTGTAGAAAGGATTAAATTCGTTAAATCCACGAATGGCTGCCTGAACTGTTTATCCCCAGGACACACAGTGACGAGGTGCACCAGCTCGTACAACTGTTTCAAATGCCACTCTCGTCACCACACGCTCCTGCATGCGGACATACTTCAGCAACCGGCGGTGCGCAACCCTTTCAAAGATGCGGATAATACCCCATCAGCTTCGGCACAGGTACGGAAAAGACAGGAATCGGGATAACTACCCTTCTCCACGAACCAGAATGTCAAATCCTGCCATGCCAATTCCAGCACATGCGTGCTATTAGGAACTGCTCGCGTACATATTCTCCATAATGGTACCGACTTCTCCGCGCGGGCATTAATTGATTCTGGGTCTGAATGTTCCTTTATAACAGAAAGACTGAAACGCAGAATCAATTTGCCAGCGAGGAAAATGCATGCCCCAGTTTCAGGCATCACAAATGCGGTGTCAGCTCAGGTTAAAGAAGCATCCAACATCGAACTACGTTCACCAGTGGATCCCTGCTTCAGCCTGACTACACCCGTTCTAGTTCTAGCCAAACTCACTGGGAATCTACCATCCTGCCATATCAATGCCATGACGATGCAGGCCTTCCCAGACTTGGTTTTGGTAGACAAGAGGTTCTATGTCAACGAAGACGTAGACCTCATACTTGGCGGAGACATAAATAAATAAAAAAAATAAATGTAAGGCGCGATAACCTCCGAAGAGATCTAAGGCCGAGCTTCTCTTCCAATTTGCGTCGTGCTCCTCTTGATTTTTCCCTACAAATTGGCCGGACGGGACCTACATGTTTTATGCCGACTCCGAACGGCATCTGCAAGGCAGATGAGTTTTCACTGAGAGCTTTTTATGGCAGAAATACACTCGGAGCGCTTGCCAGACACTTCCGAGGGGCGACCCCGCTTAGAACAATTTTCTTCTAATTGAAAAACCTTATTTCTAAAATTTTGATGTTGCTTTGCCCGGGAGTTGAACCCACGGCATACGGTGTGATAGGCGGAGCACGCTACCATCACACCACGGTGGCCGCCAGTGGTGGAGACATATATCCCCAAATTATAATGAGCGGTATAAAAAAGAATGTACTAAACACACTCTTGTTCCAAGAGACAGTGTTCGGTTGGATACTAACCGGTCGTATCGAAGCACCGAATCCAACGAAGAGCCTCATGCCATTCTATAACGAGGTTGCGTTAGACAACCAACTGAAAGCTTTCTGGGAGGTAGAAAATCTGCCCAAAAACAAAATATTAAACGAAGAGGAGAAGTATTGCGAACAATTATTTAAAGAAACAACGAAACGTGATGAAGATGGAAGATACACCGTATCACTACCATTCAGGCAGGATTACCCTAATAACATTAATTTAGGACCGTCCCTGAAACGCGCATACTCTCAATTCTTCCGAAATGAGGGGCGGTTAATAAAAACCCAGATTTAGGTAAAGAATATGTTCGAGTGTTGTTAAAAAAGAATATTCCATCCGACGATTCGGATCATTACTTTCTGCCCCACCACGCCGTTGTAAAAGCAGAAAGTACAACCACCAAGGTACGCGTAGTGTTTAATGCTTCCAGCCCTACGGCGAATGGCACTAGCTTAAACGATATTCTACTCCTAGGCCCAGTTCTACAAGCCGACTTACCCATATTAGTCTCCCGTTTTGTCTTCAATAGCGACATCGAAAAGATGTATCGTCAAATTTGGGTGAACGATAATCACACCAAATTTCAACGCATTGTGTATCGTACTTCTCCGAATGACACTATTAGCCTCTACGAATTAAAGGCGTTTACCTTCGGAGTGAATTGCGCTCCATATCTTGCGATAAGAACGCTCCTACAACTGGCTGACGACGTAGCAAATTCACACCCTACAGCGGCTAGCATACTAAGAGAGAGTATGTACGTAGGTGATGTTTTATCTGGAGGAAACACAATAGCGTCAACCATCAAAGCAAGAAACGAGATTCGCGAAGCCTTACACTCAGCTGGCTTTCCATTACGCAAGTGGACTTCAAATTGTGAGGAAATTCTAAAGGACATCCCCAAAACGGATTTGCTCAGCGAGGATTTCTTAGCGTTCGAAGAAGCTAGTTCGGTAAAGGTCCTGGGAATACGATGGAACGATCACTCAGATGTATTTTATTTCAAAGCGGGAACCCTAGAGAATGGCAAAAAGATCACCAAACGAGCAATCCTGTAAGCTTTAGCCAAACTTTTCGACCCTTTGGGCTGGCTTGCGCCAATGGTCATTGTGGCGAAAATACTCATGCAGAGTGTATGGTTAGAAGGCACCGCTAGGGACGAACCAGTATCGACCAATACGCTGGAACGATGGAAAAACTTCACCGACCAATACCATGAAATTGATAAAATTAGGATACCTAGATGGGTCAAATTTTCACCAGGAACCAACATCGAAATCCATGGATTTTGTGACGCATCCGAGAATGCTTATGCAGCGGCCGTTTACATGCGCGTAAAAATGGATAACGACATCTGGACAAACCTGCTTCTAGCTAAAACCCGAGTAGCCCCAGTGAAAACTCTTTCTCTTCCCCGATTGGAACTTTGCGGAGCCGTACTGTTAGCGGAAATCACCGAATCAATTTTCAGGAAACTTAAATTGGGACCAGTGAGAATGCACTTTGGACGGATTCAACTATCGTCCTCGCATGGATAAGGAAACCGCCCTGTTCCTGGTCCACTTTCGTCGCACATCGGATCACCAAGATCATCGACATGGTCGGAAATAAGGACTGGTTGCACGTAAATTTAGAATCAAACCAAGCAGGTTTAGGTAGCAGATGATTACCTGCGTCTGAATTGGTCAACAATTCGTTGTGGTGGCAGGGACCTTCTTGGCTGCATGAAGACACTTCCCAATGGCCAGCACAAGAAAGTGACTACATCACCTCCGTAGAGGAAAAGAGGGCGAAGACCTGTGCAAAATAACTGTAAATACTACCGATATTTTCCAACGCTTTTCTGACCTACCAAGGGCTTTACGAGTGCTGTCCTATATGATTAGACCGAAGAACTCACCCCGAAAGAAAGAATTCATTCAATGTCATGTCACACTTAATCTCCCCTGATGAAGTTAAGGCTACTACACGACTTTTAATTAAAATCTATCAGAAACAACCAATTGAAGGGAAAAGTGCAATACTCTCACTTAATCCCTACCTAGACCAACATGGCATCATTCGGGTAGGAGGACGACTCGAGGCGTCAAAGGACTTAGCTTTAAATGAACGCCACCCAATCCTTCTCCAATAAAACTGTAGGTTATCCCGTCTGACAGTCCTAATGTTTCATCAACAAACTCTGCATGGGGAAAACCAACTCATGTTACGTCTGATACGCACCCAATACTGGATACCTAACATCAAAACCATGATTAGGGCAACAATTCACAATTTCAAAGTTGGCACTATACACGGAAAGCGTGCTCAGACCCAACTTATGGGTATTTTCCCTCGCGAACGCACGACATTCAACCGTGCATTCACGAATACTGGAGTCGACTTCGCCGGACCCTTCGACATTAAAAGTTACCGCGGAAGAGGGTGTCGCCTATCTAAAGGCTATGTTTGCTTTTCGTGTGTTTTTCCACACGAGCAATTCATCTGGAGGCCACTACTGACCTCAGCACACCATCATTTCTCGCGGCTTCTGCCCGTTTTGTATCTAGGCGCGGATGCCCAAAAAATATGTACTCCGACAACGGTACGAACTTTGTCGGAGCGTCACGATCCTTACGATCAACACATCACCGACACATGAGCCGAGCAGATGGTCTAGACAAAGTCTAAACCCAAGGGAATGAAAAAACTGAAAAATCAGAATAATCAAATATGAGCCACCTATTGAAAAGCGTTCAAAACTCAATCTAAAATTATCTTTAGGACAGCATTATTTGCAACTCAATCCGATTTTGAGGAAGAGCAACAAACCCCAAAATGCTTCATTTAACAGCTAAGTCTCTTCAGACAACTTTACCAGCACTGTCTAAGTCCGATAGCAAAGCATGATATCTTTACACAAACCAAAGATAATCATGAAGCAATGCCAATATCGATATTCACAAATAGTGGTAATTTAGATAAAAATGCATGTACTTAATACTCTTCTAATCCCATACCCATTATAAAAATAACGAATTTGATATTTATATCACAATTAATGCTTCAAAGAGTACATAGCTAGAAAGGAAAATCTCAGTGGAAGCATGCAAAACTCTAAAAGAAAAAAACAAAAAAAACCAGCCAATAGCACTATTACCAACAGAAGAAATGAAGAAAAAGTCACAAAAGAGAACCATATATTATATAAAGCGCTTAACAAATTTGCAATTAGACATGTCTAGCTCGTTTTCATCCAAAAGGATAGAAAATTAGTAGCATAATAAACAAAAGCAACCAGATTGTTTATGAAAATATTGACTCCTAAGTCCTAACAACACTTAACCAGACTGAAAAATTCCGGCAATCTTGGACTTGTAAAATAAAAACACAGTTGCCCTTAGGGACAAATTGATTGTTAATGAATGGAATACTCGAGTAGGCAAATTTGAAAAATATTAAATAGGTACCCAAGTTCTCAAAGATCTAATATTTGCATTAATAGGTACCCAAGTTATCAAAGATCTAATAATTGTATCAACCCCAGAAGTTATGCATGTGACAAATGTCAACAAAAATAAAAAGAAATTCTTCATAAATATCATAAAGATCCAATCCGGGAGGGCCACCCAGAAAATCCCATGACAGATAAGATCTAATAAATTATTTGCTGGAAAATATGAAAAATTGTATAAAAAAAAACAAGGTATGAAAATTTTTTTGCACCCACTGTACCCCTTTGGTTCAACCACTTATCACTATATAACTACTTCTTGCTCTAGCAGCAACTGAATCTACCCAATCTACTGTATATCATACACTCAGAGATCCCGTTTTTTTTTTAAACAATGTCAATTTTCACCCAATGATGACTGTAACCATCATCTTATTCTATACGTTTTAATTTTAATAACAATGTAAAAGCTTTCTTTAATAGAGATAGTCAAAGTAAGGAAAACTAAATTTCATATATTTAGTCGATAGCATATATATAGAGTCCTGTGGAGTAGAAAGTAAAGAAAACTAAATCATTAATCTCCATTATTTTTTTAGAAATATAAACATAAGTTAGACCTGATTCATCTAGGATAACCTCGCCTTTTAGAAAAGTCATAATTTTAGATAATAAGATCCTTTATACCTAATTAAGTTAGATAGTAGATATAAAGAGCCCTTTGGAATAAAAAATATTAACAGGAAATATATTTTTACATTTAGATTCTTTAGAGTAGTAAATAGCTATGAAAACAATATATTTACATTAATTCCCTATAAGGTAGAAAAGATCGATAAAAACAATGTAGAAAATAGAAATATAGAAAACATAAATCAAACTAATAAAAATAAGAAAATTGTAATACATAAAAATAGACTTAAACATAGAATAAGGGCACTTTAACTTTATAAACACAAGAAAATTTCTACCGTATTCAAAAGAAAAATACAATAATAAAACAAAAGAGAAAAAAAAACTAATGTAAACTATTCTTTGGAAATGAACTAAATGTCACACCAGAAGAAAAACCCAACAAGCAAAGTAAGCACACACGGATTCAAAACCATTAACCTAACTTGAGTAGCCATAGATAATTCGTGTACAAAATTATATGTGTCTACTCTTTCAAAGGCGGATGGTGTAGCATTCACTCATTAAGTTATTCATTTGTACAAAAATATATAACAACCCGTTTTGGAATGTCTTAAAATATATTGACTCTTACATACATATTCATACAATTGTACATACGTATATTTTGGCTCGCTTTGGTACGGCATGAGATTCTATTGACACATTCATTCATTTGTACAAACATATATTTTGTACACCGTACATCATACAGTAACCTGAGCCTTAGCATGTCACTGTTTAGAGTTTGCTCACGACAAGCCTTTACCTGTAGACAAATTATTAACATGATTCATTTATGCTTGCGTTGCACATTCCACAGCTAATTTTAAATATGCTTAGAATGCAGTTCCCAGGGAACTGAATTGAATGTATATGTGTGTTATACTTAGTTTGTAAGTATTAGTGTAAGTAAGTATCTTAGCTCATAGGCATTTTGTATAAAAGAAAACAACTTTTGAATAAAGAGCAGAATTCAACCTGCTGCCGTTTCAATTGGCAGTAAATTCTATCTGGTGCCGTTAACTGGGCACTGCAACTTAGATTTCGATTTTCTCTTATCCGCAAACATTACAATACCACCGATCTCTACGATTTTTTTCAGACAACAATATATGCCATATACGTAAGCATTTGATGAAATTTGAAGTTTCTAGCTGTTGAAATGGGGATGAAATTGCGAATACATATATATATATATACTATATATATATACTATATATATATACTATATATACCACCATATATATGCTATATATTCCATCGGTCTCTATGATTTTTTCAGACAACAATATATGCTATATATGTGTGCATTTGGTGGAATTTGAAGCTTCTAGCTATTAAAATGGGACAGAAAGTGCGAAAAGTTTCTTATCTGAACAATCGGTTTTATGAGATATATACCACCGATCTCAACAGATAGAAGGATTTGCCGTAAATTCGTTACAATATATACTATATATACCACCATATATATTCTATATATACCACCGATCTCTATGATTTCTTGACACAAAAATATATGCTATATACGCAAGCAACTGGTGAAATTTGAAGCTTATAGCTGTTAAAATGGGGCAGATATTGCGAAAAGTTTCTTATCTGAACAATCGGTTGTATGAGATATATACTATATATACCACCGATTTCTATGATTTTTTCAGACAAAAATATATGCTATATACGTAAGCATTTGGCGAAATTTGAAGCTTCTAATTTTAAAATGGGGCTGAAATTGCGAAAATATATATACACATACAATATATATATACTATATATACCACCGATCTCTATGATTTTTTCAGACAACAATGTATGCTATATACGTAAGCATTCGTTGAAGTTTGAAGCCTCTAGCTCTTAAAATGAGGCAGTAATTACGGAAAGTTTCTTATCTGAACAATTGGTTGTGGGGGATATATACTATATATAGACCGATCTCATATATTTTTTCAGACAACAATATGTGCAATATTAATTTTTCCAAACGGAGCTTTTCGGCCGATAAATAAAAAGACAAAAACTTTTGTTTTTTCTTATTCTCCTACGCGTTTTGATGTTTTTTATAACATCTTCATCAGGGAGTCTGGTTTATTCTAATAAAACATAAAACGAAAAAACAAACATTAAAAAGTTATTAATAACTAACATCAAGCAATAACATATTTTCCAACAGTTCACTTAAATTTACATAATACAATAACACTTGAACTGCAATTTTATCTTTGGACGTAACATTTAACATAAAACATTTACCTTTAACATAAAATGTTTGCTTTTTAAATGTAACATTTATTAACAAAAACGTTCATTCAACAACATACATACATATACAAACTAGCACAATTGAAATTTTCGACTGCGTCCATTGCCTCGTTCATCGCATTTGATGGCAGTTATGTATGCGCCGTTTATATTATTTACGTGTTATTTTAAGTTTACCGTCTTCTCTATTTTTTGTTGTATGCGTAACCCTCTCTCCTCTCTATATCTAAAATCTTAACACTATCGAAGTGCGCTGTATGGCATTTGCTGGTTAGGTGCTCAGCAATAGCAGTAGTTGTTTTCACATTTTTCGCATCTCATTTGTGTTCACTAATTCGGATGCCCGATGATCTCTTCATTGTACCAATATAAACTTTTTCGAACACTTCTCCTTTCTTTCCGTTGCATTTTATTTCGTAGACTACATCGTGTTGTTGTTCCTTGTTAGTCTTGTCTTTTGTTTGTGTAAATATTTTATTTAGTGTTTGGTTTGGTTTATGTGCTAATGTTATGTTGTTGTTTCGCATAAAATTTTCCATTGATTTGTTGTCCGTTAGTCCTGGCATGTATGTTACACCTGTATATAGTATCTTATTGTTTTCATTATTCAAATTTGCATTGTTGGTTACATTGTTAGTGCTGATTGTTTTTGTTGTTGCCAGCCATGTGTCTATTAATTTATTAGGGTAGGCATTTTTGTATAAAATATTTTTAATTTTTCGGTTATTTTCAGTTATGAACTCCTGATCACTTAAGTCGAGTATTTTCTTTATAAAGTTGATTGCCGTGTTTCTTTTTTGTATCCATGGTTGATTAGAATGATAGTTAATCATTCGCGACGATGCTACAGCTTTTGCATACCAATTCGTTTTCAACTTTTTATCCGATTTTATTATTTCCATATCTAGGAAGGCCAATTTATTTTCTTTCTCTTTTTCTACCGTGAATTGGATTTTTGGGTGCTGTTCGTTAAAAGTTTTTAAAATTTCTTCCGCCTCCTGTGTTTTAATTATTGCAAATATGTCGTCTGCATACTTATTTATGTATTTGATATATATGTCCCTTGATTTGAGCTCGGTTATGCTGTCGTCAAGTATTTTGTCTAGCACTATATCTGCTACTGTAGGTGATAGGGGGTTTCCCATAGGCATTCCGTATACTTGTTGGTAGAATTTGCCATCGTATGTAAAATAATTGTTGTTCCTCAAGCAGAATTCGAGGCAATTTTGAAACTGTTTATTTGATAAAGTAGTGTGTTCTTTTAGTTTTTCCCATTTTCTCATTACTGTTCGAATGGCTAATAGTATGGGAATGTTTGTGAAGAGGGAACCTACTTCAAACGATATTAGAATTTCATCTTCCGCTATGTTAACTTCTTGGAGGTTGTGTTTTAGTTGGAGGAAATTTTTGACATTGAGGGTACCACATATTATGTTTTTTAAGGTCTGTCCAATGTGTTTTGAAAGTTTGTAGCATGGTACAACTACAGAAGATGAAATCGTTCTAAGTGGAGTTTGTTCTTTATGGATCTTGGGTAGTCCATACAATATTGGCGCTGTAGCCGCAGTGCAAGTAAGTTGCTTCTTAAATTTTAAAGATATGTTTCTCTGCTTGTAAATATCATTTATGATGTTGTTGTTTTTCCGTACTAATTATTGTGTAGGATCATTTCTTATTGTTTTGTATGTGTTTTTGTCGCTTAGTAGTTGTTCCATTTTTTGTTTATAGTCTACCTTGTACATTAACACTGTTTTGTGTCCTTTAGCTCAATCGAATTTGTTTTCGATACTGATGATTTTGATATATGGAAGTCTATATCTATCTCGATTCCTTTATACCTGTACAACCAACCGTTATCCAATCAAAGTTAGTATACTCTGTGAGCACTGCTCAACTGAGTATAAAAAAATATTTAAAAAAAAATGATCCCAAACGGTCAATTTTTGAAAAAGTTATAGCATTTTGAAAAAAAACACCGTTTTTTTTTTAAATATTTAAAACTTAAATACAAAAGTTTTTTATTAGAAAAAAAGGGCGAAATTCGAAAAATCTCGAAAAACTGAAAAATTACAAAAAAAAAACTTTAAACATTTTTTTGAATTTTTTCCGAAAAGTGCATTTAAAAACAAATTTGAAAAAAAAGATCGCAAACTGTCAATTTTTGAAAAAATTATAGCATTTTGAAAACAAAAACGGTGTTTCTTTAAAATTCATTACATTTTTTGAGTTGGATGAAAAAATTTGAAAAACTTCTGAAAAACGTCTTTCGTAAGCTAGAAAAAGAAGAAAAACTTTCAGCCAATTCTATAGGGGTCGGGTTCAAAATTGGTCGAAATGGGATGGAATACCCCATATACAAACTATTACAATTAAAATTTTCGACTGCGTCCATTGCCTCATCCATTGCATTTGATGCAGTTGTGTATGCGCCGTTTATATTATTTACGTCTTCTTTGAAGTTTACCGTATTCTCTATTTTTTGTTGTATTTTATTTCGTAGACTACATCGTGTTGTTGTTCCTTGTTAATTTTGTCTTTTGTTTGTGTAAATATTTTATTTAGTGTTTGGTTTGGCTTATGTGCTAATGTTATGTTGTTGTTTCGCATAAAATTTTCCATTGATTTGTTGTCCGTTAGTCCTGATATGTATGTTACACCTGTATATAGTCTCTTATTGTTTTCATTATTCAAATTTGCATTGTTGGTTACATTGTTAGTGCTGATTGTTTTTGTTGGTGCCAGCCATGTGTCTATTAATTTATTAGGGTAGGCATTTTTGTATAAAATATATTTAATTTTTCGGTTATTTTCAGTTATGAACTCCTGATCACTTAAGTCGCGTACTTTCTTTATAAAGTTGATTGCCGTGTTTCTTTTTTGTATCCATGGTTGATTAGAATGATAGTAAATCATTCGCGACGATGCTATAGCTTTTCCATACCAATTCGTTTTCAACTTTTTGTGATGTGCGTTAAAAGTTTTTAAAATTTCTTCCACGTCCTTGGTTTTAATTATTGCAAAGATATGTATTTGATATATATGTCCCTGGATTTGGGCTCGATGATGCTGTCGTAGGTGATAGGGGGTTTCCCATAGGCATTCCGTATACTTGTTGGTAGAATTTGCCATCGTATGTAAAATAATTGTTGTCCCTCAAGCAGAATTCGAGGCAAGTTTGAAACTGTTTATTTGATAAAGTGGTGTGTTCTTTTAGTTTTTCCCATTTTCTCACTACTGTTCGAATGGCTAATAGTATGGGAATGTTTGTGAAGAGGGAAACTACATCAAACGATATTAGGATTTCATCTTCCGCTATGTTAACTTCTTGGAGGTGTTTTAGTTGGAGGGAATTTTTGACATTGAGGGTACCACATAATATGTTTCTGAAGGTCTGTCCAATGTGTTTTGAAAGTTTGTAGCATGGTACACCTACAGAAGATGAAATCGTTCTAAGTGGAGTTTGTTCTTTATGGATCTTGGGTAGTCCATACAATCTTGGCGCTGTAGCCGCAGTGCAAGTAAGTTGCTTCTTAAATTTTAAAGAGATGTTTCTCTGCTTGTCAATGTCATTTATGATGTTGTTGTTTTTCCCTATCACCTACAGTAGCAGATATAGTACTAGACAAAATACTTGACGACAGCATCACCGAGCTCAAATCCAGGGACATATATATCAAATACATAAATAAGTATGTAGACGATATATTTGCAATAATTAAAACAAAGGACATGAAAGAAATTTTAAAAACTTTTAACGCACAACACCCAAAAATCCAATTCACGGTAGAAAAAGAGAAAGAAAACAAGTAAGGAAGGCTAAGTTCGGGTGTAACCGAACATTACATACTCAGTTGAGAGCTATGGAGACAAAATAAGGAAAATCACCATGTAGGAAAATGAACCTAGGGTAACCCTGGAATGTGGTTGTATGACATGTGTATCAAATGGAAGGTATTAAAGAGTATTTTAAGAGATAGTAGGCCATAGTTCTATGGACGGACGCCATTTAGGGATATCGCCATAAAGGTGGACCAGCGCTGACTCTAGAATTTGTTTTTACGATATGGGTATCAAATGAAAGGTGTTACTGAGCATTTTAAGAGGGTGTGGGCCTTAGGTCTATCGGTGGACGCCTTTTCGAGATATCACCATTAAGGTGGACCAGGGGTGACTCTAGAATGTGTTTGTACGATATGGGTATCAAATGAAAGGTGGTAATGAGTATTTTAAAAGGGAATGGGCTTTAGTTCTATAGGTGAACGCCTTTTCGAGAAATCGCCATAAAGGTGGACCAGGGGTGACTCTAGAATATATTTGTACGATATGGGTATCAAATGAAAGCTGTTAATGAGTATTTTGAAAAGGAGTGGACCAGCGCTGACTCTAGAATTTGTTTTTACGATATGGGTATCAAATGAAAGGTGTTACTGAGCATTTTAAGAGGGTGTGGGCCTTAGGTCTATCGGTGGACGCCTTTTCGAGATATCACCATTAAGGTGGACCAGGGGTGACTCTAGAATGTGTTTGTACGATATGGGTATCAAATGAAAGGTGGTAATGAGTATTTTAAAAGGGAATGGGCTTTAGTTCTATAGGTGAACGCCTTTTCGAGATATCGCCATAAAGGTGGGCCAGGGGTGACTCTAGAATGTTTGTACGATATGGGTATCAAACGAAAAGTGTTACTGAGCATTTTAAGAGGGAGTGGGCATTAGGTCTATAGGTGGACGCCTTTTCGAAATGTCGCCATTAGGGTGGGCCAGGGGTGACTCTAGAATGTGTTTGTATAATATGGGTATCAAATGAAAGATGGTAATGAGTATTTTAAAAGGGAGTAATCCTTAGTTCTATAGGTGGAAGCCTTTTCGAGATATCGCCATAAAGGTGGACCAAGGGTGACTCTAGAATGTTTGTACGATATGGGTATCAAACGAAAGGTGTTACTGAGTATTTTAAGAGGGAGTGAGCATTAGGTCTATAGGTGGACGCCTTTTCGAGATATCGCCATTAGGGTGGGCCAGGGGTGACTCTAGAATGTTTGTACGATATGGGTATCAAACGAAAGGTGTTACTGATCATTTTAAGAGGGAGTGGGCATTAGGTCTATAGGTGGACGCCTTTTCGAGATATCGCCATTAGGGTGGGCCAGGGGTGACTCTAGAATGTTTGTACGATATGGGTATCAAACGAAAGGTGTTACTGAGCATTTTAAGAGGGAGTGGGCATTAGGTCTATAGGTGGACGCCTTTTCGAGATATCGCCATTAGGGTGGGCCAGGGGTGACTCTAGAATGTTTGTACGATATGGGTATCAAACGAAAGGTGTTACTGAGCATTTTAAAATGGAGTGGGCATTAGGTCTATAGGTGGACTCCTTTTCGAGATATCGCCATTAGGGTGGGCCAGGGGTGACTCTAGAATGTTTGTACGATATGGGTATCAAACGAAAGGTGTTACTGAGCATTTTAAGAGGGAGTGGGCATTAGGTCTATAGGTGGACGCCTTTTCGAGATATCGCCATTAGGGTGGGCCAGGGGTGACTCTAGAATGTTTGTACGATATGGGTATCAAACGAAAGGTGTTACTGAGCATGTTAAGAGTTACTGGGCATTAGGTCTATAGGTGGACGCCTTTTCGAGATAACGCCATTAGGGTGGGCCAGGGGTGACTCTAGAATGCTTGTACGATATGGGTATCAAACGAAAGGTGTTACTGAGCATTTTAAGAAGGAGTGGACATTAGGTCTATAGGTGGACTCCTTTTCGAGATATCGCTATTAGGGTGGGCCAGGGGTGACTCTAGAATGTTTGTACGATATGGGTATCAAACGAAAGGTGTTACTGAGCATTTTAAGAGGGAGTGGGCATTAGGTCTATAGGTGGACGCCTTTTCGAGATATCCCCATTAGGGTGGGCCAGGGGTGACTCTAGAATGTGTTTGTACGATATGGATATTAAATTAAAGATATTAATGAGGGTTTTAAAAGCGAGTGGGCCGTAGATGTATATGTGAAGGCGTTCTCGCGGTATCGACCAAAATGTGGACCAGGTGATCCAGAAAATCATCTGTCGGGTACTGCTAATTTATTTATATATGCAATACCACTAACAGTATTCCTGCCAAGATTCCAAGGGCTGTTGATTTCGCCTTGTAGAACTTTTTCATTTTCTTCTACTTAATATGGTAGGTGTCACACTCATTTTACAAAGTTTTTTCCAAAGTTATATTTTGCGTCAATAAACCAATCCCGTTACCATGTTTCATCCCTTTTTTCGTATTTGGTATAAAATTATGGCATTTTTTTCATTTTTCGTAATTTTCGATATCGATAAAGTGGGCGTGGTTATGGTCGGATTTCGGCCATTTTTTATACCAAGATAAAGTGAGTTCAGATATGTACGTGGGCTAAGTTTAGTAAAGATATATCGGTTTTTGCTCAAGTTATGGTGTTAACGGCCGAGCGGAAGGACAGACGGTGGACTGTGTATAAAAACTGGGCGTGGCTTCCACCGATTTCGCCCATTTTCACAGAGAACAGTTACCGTCATAGAATCTATGCCTCTACCAAATGTGAGAAGGATTGGTAAATTTTTGTTCGACTTATGGCATTAAAAGTATTCTAGACAAACTAAATGAAAATGGGCGGAGCCACGCCCATTTTGAAATTTTCTTTTATCTTTGTATTGTGTTGCATCATATCATTACTGGAGTTGAATTTTGACTTAATTTACTTACATGCAGTAAAGATATTAAATTTTTTGTTAAAATTTGAATAAAAAAAAATTTTTTTTTAAAAAGTGGGCGTGTTCTTCATCCAATTTTGCTAATTTTTATTTAGCACATATATAGTAATAGTAGTAACGTTCCTGCCAAATTTCATCACGATATCTTCAACGACTGCCAAATTACAGCTTGCAAAACTTTTAAATTACCTTCTTGTAAAAGTGGGCGGTGCCACGCCCATTGTCCAAAATCTTACAAATTTTCTATTCTGCGTCATAACTTCAACCCATCTACCAAGTTTCATCGCTTTAACCGCCTTTGGCAATGAATTATCGCATTTTTTCGGTTTTTCGAAATTTTCGATATCGAAAAAGTGGGCGTGGTTATAGTCCGATATCGTTCATTTTAAATAGCGATCTGAGATGAGTGCCCATGAATCTACATACCAAATTTCATGAAGATACCTCAAAATTTACTCAAGTTATCGTGTTAACGGACAGACGGACGAACGGACGGACATGGCTCAATCAAATTTTTTTTCGATACTGATGATTTTGATATATGGAAGTCTATATCTATCTCGATTCCTTTATACCTGTACAACCAACCGTTATCCAATCAAAGTTAATATACTCTGTGAGCTCTGCTCAACTGAGTATAATAAATTGGCCTTCCTAGATATGGAAATAATAAAATCGGATAAAAAGTTGAAAACGAATTGGTATGCAAAAGCTGTAGCATCGTCGCGAATGATTAACTATCATTCTAATCAACCATGGGTATAAAAAAGAAACACGGCAATCAACTTTATAAAGAAAGAACGCGACTTAAGTGATCAGGAATTCATAACTGAAAATAACCGAAAAATGGTCACATGGCTGGCAACAACAAAAACAATCAGCACTAACAATGTAACCAAAAATGCAAACTTGAATAATGAAAAATGAGACTATATACCAGGACTAACGGACAACAAACCAATGGAAAATTTTATGCGAAAAAACAACATAATATTAGCACATAAACCAAACATAAAATATTTACACAAACAAAAGACAAAATTAACAAGGAACAACAACACGATGTAGTCTACGAAATAAAATGCAACGGAAAGGAAGGAGAAGTGTGCGAAAAAGTTTATATCGGTACAACGAAGAGATCATTGGGCATCAGAATTAGTGAGCACAAATCAGATGCGAAAAATATGAAAACAACTACTGCTATTGCTGAGCACCTAACCAGCACATGCCATACAGCGGTCTTCGATAATGTTTAGATTTTAGATATAGAGAGGAGAGAGAGGACGCGACTAACACTCGAAGGGTTACGCATACAACAAAAAATAGAGAAGACGGTAAACTTCAAAGAAGACGTAAATAATATAAACGGCGCATACACAACTGCCATCAAATGCAATGGACGCAGTCGAAAATTTTAATTGTGCTAGTTTGTATATGTATGTATGTTGTTGAATGAACGTTTTTGTTAATAAATGTTACATGTAAAAAGCAAACATTTTATGTTAAAGGTAAACGTTTTATGTTAAATGTTACGTCCAAAGACAAAATTGCAGTTCAAATGTTATTGTATTATGTTAAATTTAAGTGAACTGTTGGGAAATATGTTATTGCTTGATGTTAGTTAAACTTTTTAATGTTTGTTTTTTCGTTTTATGTTTTATTAGAATAAACCAGACTCCCTGATGAAGATGTTATAAAAAACATCGAAACGCGTAGGAGAATAAGAAAAACAAAAGTTTTTGTCTTTTTATTTATCGGCCGAAAAGCTCCTTTTGGAAAAATTAATAAAAACTATACTCTGGCCCAAAATCACTAATAATAAAATAATCGGAGAGCTAAACCGAAGCACCTGTAGAACATAAAACTAGTAAAATGAAGCACTGTTTCAAAAATATGAAATTTAAGTACGATGAGACCACGAACTATATCATCAAGCAATACAATAAAGACAACAAAAAACTTATGAAGCAACGACAAAGACTAAAATTTTTACTCCGATGTAAAGATTTCGGAATTATACCTGCACACTTAAAGAGTAAGACAAACAAAATTGTTAATGGGTTTAAATTGGACAAGACAAGGAAAGAAATGGAGAAAATACAAAACCAATTTATATGAAAAATTTTAAATCTAGAAATAAAGGAAGCAAACGTCCAAATAAAAATTGTAAGTACAGACATTTGGCACATTAGGGAGGACCTCAAAAAGAGATTAGAAAAAGAAGATTTTAGTTCGGTATTGGCGAACCAAAAACAGCTCACAGAAAAAATAGTCATCAGCACAGAGGAACAGCTCAGTTCAAAATTACAAAATCATGTTAAGAAAAATTTTGAAATGTTCGGCTTACGAACCAATGAGGACGGGCTGGTAAACAAAACCAACATAATAGTACCCCCAGAGAGCCGTTGGTTATTGTCAATGGCGAAAAAATTCGCACTGCCAGTTTCTAGGGAAACGTTTTTATTATGATTGCGATACAATCATATATCATTTATTTCAAGAAATCAAATACAATAAAGAAAATTAATTACAAGTTTACACGCGTAAAGAAGCAGACAAAAGTATAATGCTCATGTTCCTCCGAATCCCCGATTGCAAGTCATTTCTCTCTTGTCATCTAAATTCAGGGTTGCATATTCAATGCATTTTTGACACTTATTAATGGGTTGCCAACACCTCCCCTCTTTGAGTTAGATGTTGCTTAGCCAGGAATAAATCTATCCACTGGACGGCGAACGCGCTGAGGGCGACTTGGTACGATGGTGTTGTCTTCATTTTGTGCTGACTGATTATCAATTGGCTCTACGGTGCCATGCTCGAGATTTGCAGAAGAAGTGTCATTTGGTTGTATGTTTTCGTTAGGAACTTCGCTTTCACAATTGTTTTCATCTTCGTACAACCCGAATGTGTCGATGAGCGTGTTTGACGAGTTAACTTTCGTGCTCGTGGATTGCTCATAGTCACAAAATCGTTTACGCAATTGATTAGCATGCGACCTTATGAGCTTCTGATTGTCGAGTAATACGTTATACATCACCCTGCCAACACGTTCGATTACCTTTCCAGGTATCCATTGGAAACTGTTGTTTTTGTGAACGCATGCATAGACGATGTCATTATTTCAGAATGACTTTTGTTTAGTCCCATGCTTTCTGTCGAACTGCTGTTTCATACGGTTTTGTTGTTGTGATAACTCAGACTGAGTATCAGAAACAGGTTTCGGCTTTAGCAGATCCCAGCTGGTGCGAATATTTCTGCCTAGCAAAACTTCAGCTAGTGATTTGTTGTTAATGTTGTTTTTGTTTGGCGAGGCGCGATAACATTGCAAAAAGACTTGTAAATTGTTATTCGATGTGCTCTCACCCTCCATCTTTTTGAGAGCGCGCTTAAATGTATCAACAAATCTTTCTGCCTGTCCGTTAGACATCGGATAATAGGGACTACAACGAATATGCTTGATGTCGTTTTCTAGTAGAAATTGTTGAAAGGGTGCGCTCGTAAATTGTGTTCCATTATCGGAAACTATGGTGGACGGAATACCAAAACGTGAGAAAATTTCGTTGAGAATGTCAACTGTTCGTTGCGTGGATATCGACTTGGTCGGAACTATTTCCGGCCACTTTGAGTGCGCATCAATAATTACCAAGAAATATTCGCCGTTGATTGGTCCTGCATAATCAATATGCAAACGTTGCCACGGAGCTGTGGGCTTTGGCCATGGCTGCAGTGTGGTTTTTGTAGGCAGTTTGGCTGTCGAGGCACAATTGTTACAATTTTGTACTAATGTTTTGATATCGGAATCGATGTTTGGCCAGTATACAAAGCTTCTAGCTATTGCTTTAGTGCGTTCAATTCCGGTATGACCACGATGTAGCTGTTTTAGAACTCGTTTGCGCAGCACTTCTGGTATCACTACGCGGTGCCCCAACATAATGCAGCCATCGATTACGCTTATTTCATCTTTACGATTTTGGAATGCTTTTAATTCCGCGTTTCTGGTAGTTAATGGCCAATTAGTTTTTACGTAATGAAATATATGTTTTAGGGTATGATCTTTTCCTGATTCATACTTCACCATGTTGTGCGTGACCGGCAACTTTTCTATTGCTTCTGACAGGATTTGTTTGATTTCACTTTCAAACTGCACTGACGCAATGACATAGTCTTCGGCTGTTTTGATGTTCTTGTTGATAAGTCGCGATAGCACGTCGGCATAGCCGAAGCTATTTGTAGAAATGAAACTGAGTTCAAAGTCGTATGCCAACAATTGCACAGCCCATCTTTGTAGACGGTTTGCTTGATGTGCTGAGATGCCGGTTTTCTTGCCGAAGATTGCAAGCAAGGGCTTGTGGTCGGTATGAAGTGTGAATGATCTACCGAAAATCATTTTATGAAATTTACTTACCGCAAACACTAGTGCGAGACCTTCCTTTTCTATTTGGCTATACGCCTTTTCAGAAGGAGTAAGCGATCTCGATGCGTGGCTAACTGCTTTAACTGTGCCATCAGGGAGCTCATGCAAAATGCACGCACCTAGCCCGTAGTTTGATGCATCTGCTGCAACAATAATTTTTTTCTGCGGATCATAATGCGTTAGGAGTAGCTTTGAAGATAGTACCTCTTTCAGGCTGTTGAAGCATTTCTGATGAGTTTGACTCCAAATCCATTTCGCGTTTGCTTTCAGGAGTTCATCAAGTGGACCTCTTAACGCGCGCATTTTATGTATGAATTTCCCATAGAAGTTTATTGCGCCCAGAAACGAACGTAGTTCGGCGATGTTTGTTGGCTCTGGCATGCCCTTGATTGCTGCGATCCGCTCTGGGTCTGGTTGAAGGCCATTTTGATTTATTATGTAGCCCAGATACCTAACTTCGGTCACTGAAAACCTGCATTTGGAGAATTTAAGTTTAAAACCATACTCTTGAATTCGTCGCAAAACTTCAAGCAAATTCCTGTCATGCTCGCTTTGATCCCTTCCGGATACAAAGATATCATCGATATACGCTGCGGCGTAATCCATACCAACGAGCATTTTGTCCATGACTTGTTGAAATATGGAAGGAAAAGTTTTCACGCCAAATACCATGCGGTTATAGCGAAACAGCCCTAAATTCGTGTTGATAGTAAGTAACTCTTTTGAGTCGTCGTCAACTTCAATTTGCAGAAAAGCATCAGAAAGGTCTATGTGGCTAAAATATTGTGCGTTTGCTAGCTTTGCGAAAATGTCTTCGGGTAAAGGAAGTGGGTACTGGTGCGATTCGAGAGCGGCGTTTAACCCTGTCGAGAAATCGGCGCAAATGCGTATGTTTCCATTAGCCTTTTTTGTAACTACAATTGGCGCTGCCCACTCTGAGTGGTTGACTGGTGATATAACATTTATGTTTATGAGCCTTTGCAGTTCTTCCTCAACAAGGTGCTGTATGGCGTAAGCTACTGGTCGCTTTGGCCGGAAAACTGGTTTTTGGTACCGTTTTACCACCAAGTGTGCCTTAGTTTTAGTGCACAAACCTAGTTTGTCATCGAACACATCTGGAAAATATTGTTTGATATTTGAAATATTTTGTATATTTGGAATAATACTTCCCCGATTTTCCATTGCCAACTAGTTGCAAATGGCGTTGATGGACATGCTGTCAAGGTTGAGAGATGTTATCCAGTCTAGACCCATTACGTTTAAACTTTTGATTGGTGTCACGAAACATGTGAGTGTTGCTTTTTGTTGTTTGAGTTCGACCTCGCACTCAAACTTAAATGAAAGAGGTAATGCTGTGCCTGTGGCGCTACGAGCTGATTGTTCGACTGCTGATGTATTTAAAACGTTTAGTTTGCGGAAATTGTTTGCCGATATAATTGTAATGTCCGATGCTGTGTCGAACTATAAACTAATTTTTGTACCATTTATTATAACATTGACAAATTTGCGTTGAGCTGATTCGATCTTGTTAGCGACGAAAATACTTTTCGACTGCACTTGAGACCCTTTTACTTTGTTTTTCTGTTGTGTTTGCTTTTGCTTAGAGTGTTTCACCTTTTTCTTTGAGGTGCAATAGCCTCCTTTGTGGCCAACTGTATTGCATTGCTCACATCTGTGCTTTGAGTATGAGCATTCGCGAGAGTAGTGCATGGCGCCGCAAAACCAACACGGAGTTTTAGGCACTGATTTTTGCTTTGCATTACTGGTTTGTAAACGCTTTACCTGCACTTCGCTCTTCTGATTTTCAACAAGTTTCGTATCAACTTTTAGATTTACGAGACGTTGGCATTCTTTTGACAGCGCATCGAGTGTGAGTGTTTTGGCTGCGGTGTCTAATTTACTCAATAGTTTTGTTCTGATGTCGAAATCTGATTGCGACTTAAGCCCCATTATAAAAATTAAACACCTGAATTGGTCAAGCTTCAAGTTATTTAGCTTGAAATTTTCGCAATGCCTGTTCACCATGCCTGCGTATGTGATGAAATCTGACATTGGTTCTTTTGTGAGTTGCAAGCAATTATACCTGATGTTGAAAAGTGATGTTTGGAGGCCGAACAGTTGTTTGAGCTTCTCTATTGTCTCGGCGAAAGTAAAATCGCGGGGGTGCTTTGGCAAAATGTAATTTATGTATTTGCTGTGGACAATTGTATTTAGTTTACGCAACAAAAGCCTGACTTTGGCTGGGTCGTCTAGTTTGGCAGCATCGACTTCGAAAAGATCCTCATAACGCGCGAACCACATGTCGAAAGTGAGGTTATTTTCTGGCTCGTGGCAGAACTCACTGATGCTAGACGCAAGTGCTTCAATTATGAACTCTGCACCCTTATCATCCTTTGTTGACGATGCGTTATGCTGAAGTTGGCTGGAAAGAAGTGTCTTTACCAGGTTCTGCATAGCTTGGTTATCACGTTCATGCTGTTCTTGCATTTGCGTGAATAAAGTGCGAACATCGTCTGCATTCATTGTGGAAATTTTTCCAAAATCACAGGTTCTAAGTCCTCGTCGCCACTATTATGATTGCGATACAATCATATATCATTTATTTCAAGAAATCAAATACAATAAAGAAAATTAATTACAAGTTTACACGCGTAAAGAAGCAGACAAAAGTATAATGCTCATGTTCCTCCGAATCCCCGATTGCAAGTCATTTCTCTCTTGTCATCTAAATTCAGGGTTGCATATTCAATGCATTTTTGACACTTATTAATGGGTTGCCAACAGTTTTCACCCATACACCTGATCGCTGATATTGAACAAGGCATTCAAAGGATTGAAGATGAGAGACAAAAAAACGCACTGAGACGCACTGTGGCTACAAAAATAAATGCCTACAAGAACAAACTCCATAACACTACGAAAGATAAACTTATATTGAAGGCTTTGAGGACACTAAGAACTTCGTGAAACAACATAAAGACAATATAATAATTACAGCCGCAGACAAAGGACACAAAACAGTATTAATGTACAAGGTAGACTATAAACAAAAAATGGAACAACTACTAAGCGACAAAAACACATACAAAACAATAAGAAATGATCCTACACAACAATTAGTACGAAAAAACAACAACATCATAAATGACGTTTACAAGCAGAGAAACATATCTTTAAAATTTAAGAAGCAACATACTTGGACTGCAGCTATAGCGCCAAGATTGTATGGACTACCCAAGATCCATAAAGAACAAACTCCACTTAGAACGATTTCATCTTCTGTAGTTGTACCATGCTACAAACTTTCAAAACACATTGGACAGACCTTAAAAAACATAATATGTGGTACCCTCAATGTCAAAAATTCCCTCCAACTAAAACACAACCTCCAAGAAGTTAACATAGCGGAAGATGAAATTCTAATATCGTTTGATGTAGTTTCCCTCTTCACAAACATTCCCATACTATTAGCCATTCGAACAGTAATGAGAAAATGGGAAAAACTAAAAGAACACACTACTTTATCAAATAAACAGTTGCAAAATTGCCTCGAATTCTGCTTGAGAAACAACAATTATTTTACATACGATGGCAAATTCTACCAACAAGTATACGGAATGCCTATGGGAAACCCCCTATCACCTACAGTAGCAGATATAGTGCTAGACAAAATACTTGACGACAGCATAACCGAGCTCAAATCAAGGGACATATATATCAAATACATAAATAAGTATGCAGACGACATATTTGCAATAATTAAAACACAGGAGGTGGAAGAAATTTTAAAAACTTTTAACGCACAGCACCCAAAAATCCAATTCACGGTAGAAAAAGAGAAAGAAAATAAATTGGCCTTCCTAGATATGGAAATAATAAAATCGGATAAAAAGTTGAAAACGAATTGGTATGCAAAAGCTGTAGCATCGTCGCGAATGATTAACTATCACTCTAATCAACCATGGATACAAAAAAGAAACACGGCAATGAACTTTATAATGAAAATACTCGACTTAAGTGATCAGGAGTTCATAACTGAAAATAACCGAAAAATTAAAAATATTTTATACAAAAATGCCCACCCTAATAAATTAATAGACACATGGCTGGCAACAACAAAAACAATCAGCACTAACAATGTAACCAACAATGCAAATTTTAATAATGAAAACAATAAGAGACTATATACTGGTGTAACATACATACCAGGACTAACGGACAACAAATCAATGGAAAATTTTATGCGAAACAACAACATAACATTAGCACATAAACCAAACCAAACACTAAATAAAATATTTACACAAACAAAAGACAAGATTAACAAGGAACAACAACACGATGTAGTCTACGAAATAAAATGCAACGGAAAGAAAAGAGAAGTGTTCGAAAAAGTTTATACTGGTACAACGAAGAGATCATCGGGCATCCGAATTAGTGAGCACAAATGAGATGCGAAAAATATGAAAACAACTACTGCTATTGCTGAGCACCTAACCAGCAAATGCCATACAGCGGACTTCGATAATGTTAAGATTTTAGATATAGAGAGGAGAGAGAGCGCGCGACTAACACTCGAAGGGTTACGCATACAACAAAAAATAGAGAAGACGGTAAACTTCAAAGAACACGTAAATAATATAAACGGCGCATACACAACTGCCATCAAATGCAATGGACGAGGCAATGGACGCAGTCGAAAATTTTAATTGTGCTAGTTTTTATATGTATGTATGTTGATGAATGAACGTTTTTGTTAATAAATGTTACATGTAAAAAGCAAACATTTTATGTTAAAGGTAAACGTTTTAAGTTAAATGTTACGTCCAAAGACATAATTGCAGTCCAAATGTTATTGTATTATATTAAATTTAAGTGATTTGTTGGAAAATATGTTATTGCTTGATGTTAGTTATTAATAACTTTGTAATGTTTGCTTTTTCGTTTTATGTTTTATTAGAATAAACTAGACTCCCTGATGAAGATGTTATAAAAAACATCGAAACGCGTAGGAAAATAAGAAAAAACAAAAGTTTTTGTCTTTTTATTTATCGGCCGAAAAGCTCCTTTTGGAAAAATTAATAAAAACTATACTCTGACCCAAAATCACTAATAATATGTGCAATATACGAAAGCATATGGTGATGTTTGAAGCTTCAATCTGATAAATTGAGGAAGATGTGACAAAAATCCTCTTTTTCTGAAAAATCGGTTTTATGGAGGATATATGCTATAGTGGTCCGATCCGGCCGGTTCCGACAAATGTCCAATCGGACACCTAAATACACCCGCTCACCACCGCTATCAAGATATCTCAAAAATTGAGGGACTAGTTTGCATACAAACAGACAGAAGGACAGACGGACATAGCTAAATCAACTCAACTCTTCATATTGACTATTTCGATATACTTAATGGTGGGTCTATTTATTTTACTTTAAGGACTTACAATTTTGAGATTCGTGCCAAAGTTAATATACCATTTCATTTTCATGAAAGGTATAAAAATAGGTAGGTACTTTGTGTGAGGATGCAAAGTTTCACGTTTTTTGTGGTCTGCATGTAAAAACTATGACTACGAATCACGTATTTCAACAATATATGACGTAAACGTAAGTATTTGAGGAAAGTAGTTTATATGGCAGTTTATATGGGGTATATAATACAAAGCTCTTTTTCGCTAAGATATAGCTTATTATTTTCGTCTACGAACCTTTTAAAAATCTTTTATATAAAAGAAGGCGGGGTCTTTAACCGATCACGTCCATTTTCTTTTTTCAGAAATATTTGCTGCTATAGGGAAAATTTGTGTACCCAATTTTATTACGATCCGTTAATTTTTCTTCGAGTTATGGCTCCCGAAACATAGAAAATTGCTTAGCCATAAAAGGGGCGGTGCCATGTTTAAAATTTGAAGTTTTTCCTATTTATCGTTATAAGTCCACTTGGGAAATCAAATACCGTTGATATAAAGCTCTTTTTTGCAAAGATATTGCTTATTTTATTCGTCCACGACACTTTAAAATCTTTTATATAAAAGTGGGCGTGGTACTTATAGGGAAAATTTGTGTACCCAATTTTATTACGATCCGTTAATTTTTCTTCGTGTTATGGCTCCCGAAACATAGAAAATTGCTTAGTCATAAAAGGGGCGGTGCCGTGTCCATTTTTTAAAATTTGAAGTTTTTCTTATTTATTGTTATAAATCCACTTGGAGAATGAAATACCATTGATATAAAGCTCTTTTTTTCAAAGATATAGCTTATTTTATTCGTCCACGACGTTTTTAAAAATCTTTTATAAAAAAGTGGGCGTGGTCCTTAACCGATTTCGCTAATTTTTCTTCAAAGCATTCCTTATAGTAAAGGCAACCTCTCTGCCGAATTTTGTTACGATAGGTTTAACGATTTTTGATTTATGATTAATAATATTTGTAAAATTGATTTTATCACAAGTGGGCGGTGCCACGCCCATTTAAAACATTTTTTTTTAAATGTTTATCAAAAGTCTCAATATCAGTCCACATGTCAAATTTCAGCATTCTAAGTGTATTTTGGCGGCCACCGTGGTGTGATGGTAACATGCTCCGCCTACCACACCGTATGCCCTGGGTTCGCACCCCGGGCAAAGCAACATCAAAATTTTAGAAATAAGGTTTTTAAATTAGAAGAAAATTTTTCTAAGCGGGGTCGCCCCTCGGCAGTGTTTGGCAAGCGCTCCGAGTGTATTTCTGCCATGAAAAGCTCTGAATGAAAACTCATCTGCCTTGCAGATGCCGTTCGGAGTCGGCATAAAACATTTAGGTCCCGTCCGGCCAATTTGTAGGGAAAATCAAGAGGAGCACGACGCAAATTGGAAGAGAAGCTCGTCCTTAGATCTCTTCGGAGGTTATCGCGCCTTACATTTATTTTTTTTTTTAAGTGTATTTTACTAAATAATCATGTTTTTTGTGTTTTCCAAAAGTTATATATATAAAAAGTGGGCGTGATTATGATCGGATTTCGTTAATTTTCAATACCAATCTATTCTGGGTCCAAATAAGCTCGTGTACCGAATTTGGTCAAGATATCTCAATATTTACTCAAGTTATCGTGTTAAAGGACGGACGGACGGACATGGCTCAATCAAAGTTTTTAAACGGTTTTATTTAGGTTGACTTGAAAGGTTGCACGGCTGCACGGCCGGCCGTTGTGAACGAATTTTGTTATTAAAATTTAAGTAACTTCCCGATAAGCTACAAGCTTGAAACTTGGAATATAGTTCAGAACCCGATGACAATGCAATAATAAGAAAAAATCGCCGCTAGGTGGCGCAAGGATCGAGATATTCGCAAAAATCGTATTTGTGGTCCGATTTTGCTCACATTTGGAACACATAATACATACAAGAATGGAAAGCGACCTATGAAAAAAATTGCCGCTAGGTGGCGCAAGGATTGAGATATTCACAAAAATCGTATCTTTGGTCCGATTTGGCTCATATTTGGAAAACGTAACACATACTCGAATAGAAAGCGACCTGTGAAAAAAGTCGCCGCTAGGTGGCGCAAGGATCGAGATATTCACAAAAATCGTATTTGTGGTCCGATTTGGCTCATATTTGAAACGCATAGTACATACAAGAATAGAAAGCGACCTATGAAAAGGAATCGCCGCTAGGTGGCGCAAGGATCAAGATATTCACAAAAATCGTATTTTTGGTCCGCTTTGGCTCATATTTGGAACACATAATACATACAAAAATAGAAAGCGACCTATAAAAAATCACCGCTGGGTGGCGCAAAGATCGAGATATTCAAAAAAATCGTATTTGTTGCCCGATTTGGTCCATATTTGGAGCACATAATACATACGTACATGAATAGAAAGCGACCTATGATGTCCGATTTGGCTCATATTTGGAAAAAATATTACATACAGTCCGGTAGATGTGACATCAAAATATTTTGGAGTTGGAGGAGGGACAAGCATACGTGGTGCAGAGTCGAGTAAAAATTTTTTTAATTAAACGGTTTTATTGAAAACAATACTTACATGAAGTAATAATAACACTAAAAGCTAGAAAATAATGTGATAACTAGTACCCGATCCTTAAGTCTTTCACAAGTAGCTGGTGACTTACATAATCCAAAGGGCATTACTGTAAACTGCCAAAGACCATCTCCGACATTGAAGGCTGTTTTCTCCATGTCTTCCTCCTTCATTTCCACTTGCCAGTAACCTCTTTTTAAGTCCATTGTGGAAAACCATTTTGTACTAGATAGCGAGCCCAGAGTGTCGTCAATTCTTGGCAATGGGTAGCTATCCCTTTTCGTAACGTCATTCCACTTCCGGTAGTCCACGCAAAACCTAATTTTTCCATCATTCTTCTTCACAAGTACCACCGGTGAGCTCCATGGGCTAGCTGATGGTTCGATTACGCCGCTTGTCGCTCATTTCTTGTATGATTCGACTCACCACTTCCCGCTTCGCCAGTGGAACACTACGAGGAGCTTGAAGGATCGGCCTCGCATCTCCAGTGTCAATTTGATGTTTCACAACGTTGGTGCGCCTTCAGAGAAATGTCCAATCGGAAACCTAAATACACCCGTTTACCAAATTTTATCAAGATATCTCAAAAATTGAGGGACTAGTTTGCATACAAACAGACAGAAAGACAGACGGACATGGCTAAATCAACTCAGCTCTTCATATTGATTATTTCGATATACTTATTGGTGGGTCTATTTATTTTCCTTTAAGGAATTAAATTTTTGAGATTCGTGCCAAAGTTAATATACCATCTCATTTTCATGAAATGTATAAAAATAGGTGGGTACTTTGTGTGAGGATGCGAAATTTCACGTTTTTTGTGGTCTGCATGTAAAAACTATGACTACGAATCACGTATTTCAACAGTATATGACGCAAACGTAAGTATTTGAGGAAATTTGATGAAATTTGAAGCTTCTAGCCGTATAAAGGGGGCAAAAATGACAGTTTATATGGGGTATATAATATATATACCACCGATCTCTATGATTTTTTCAGACAACAATATATGCTGTATACGTAAGCATTTGGTGTAATTTGAAGTTTCTAGCTGGTAAAATGGGGCTGGAATTGTGAATATATATATATATATATATATATATACTATATATATGTAATATATATACCACCATATATATACTACTAGCAGACCCGGTGGATGTTGTTCTGCCCTAAATTTGGTCTATCTGCATACATTTTAATGAGCTTTTACCGTCTAACTCTGCCCTACCCCTCTACACTTTTTCCTAATCTTTGTATTTTTCGCTTCATCTATCTCCATCTTCGCCTCATTCTATCTCTTTCTCAGTCTCCTTCTCTCTTTTCTCTTCTCTCAAGTTTTCTTATTTTTTCGCATGTACATGTATCAGTTTTCACAAGTTGGTGCGACTGAATCGAATATCACAATGGAAATTACTTTAAAACTCTCAGCAACAGCTTTCATTTGATATCCGCAATACACGCACATTCTAGGTGTTTCCGGGTCCACGTTTTGGCCTATATCTCAAGACCCTAGTCACCCAGCGATATAAAAATTACTCTGTACTAAAGCACACATCAACGGCTTTCATTTGATATCCATATTACACACACATTGTAGGGGTATCCGGGTCCACGTTTTGGCCTATATCTCAAGACCCTAGTCACCCAGCGATATAAAAATTACCCTGTACTAAAGCACACATCAACGGCTTTCATTTGATATCCATATTACACACACATTCTAGGGGTATCCGGGTCCACGTTTTGGCCTATATCTCAAGACCCTAGTCACCCAGCGGTATAGAAATTACTCTCCACTAAAGTACTCATCAACAGCTTTCATTTTTTATCCATATTCTATAAACATATTCTAGGGGTACCCTGGTCCACATTTTGGCCTTTATCTCGAGACCCTAGTCACCCAGGGATATGAAAATTACCCTCTACTAAAGCACTCATCAACAGCTTTCATTTGATATCCATATTGTATAAACACATTCTAAAAGTACCCGGGTCCACGTTTTGGCCTATATATCGACATCCTAGTCACCCAGGGGTACAAAGAATACCCGGTATCTAAGTACTAATCAACAGCTTCCATTTGATACCCATATTGTGCAAACACTTCCTGGAGTTACCCGGGTCCAGGTTTTGGCCTATATCCCGAGACCCTAGTCACCCGGTATCAAAGTACTCAATATACAAACCGTGTCCGTGGAAAAATACATATATATACCAATTTTCATAATAATCGGTCCACTAGTTTTTGAATTCATCAATGATATACATACAAACATTCATTTTTATATATATAGATATATACCACCGATCTCTATGATTTCTTCACACAACAATATATGCTATATACGTAAGCATCTGGTGAAATTTGAAGCTTATAGCTTTTAAAATGGGGCAGAAATTGCGCAAAGTTTCTTATCTGAACAATCGGTTTTATGAGATATATACTATATATACCACCGATCTCTATTATTTTTTCAGACAAAAATATATGCTATATACGTAAGCATTCGTTGAAATTTGAAGCCTCTAGCTCTTAAAATAGGGCAGTAATTACGAAAAGTTCCTTATCTGAACAATCGGTTGTGGGGGATATATACTATATATACGACCAATCTCATAAATTTTTTCAGGCAACAATATGTGCAATATACGAAAGTATATGGTGAAGTTTGAAGCTTCAATCTGTTAAATTGGGTAAGATATTATAAAAATCTTCTTTTTCTGAAAAATCGGTTGTATGGAGGATATATGCTATAGTGGTCCGATACGGTCGGTTCCGACAAATGTCTAATCGGACACCCAAATACACCCGCTCACCAAATTTTATCAAGATATCTCAAAAATTGAGGGACTAGTTTGCATACAAACAGACAGACGGACAGACGGACATGGCTAAATCAACTCAGCTCTTCAACCTGATTATTTCGGTATACTTAATGGTGGGTCTATCTATTTTCCTTTAAGGACTTACAATTTTCGGTTTCGTGACGAAATTAATATACCATTTCATTTTCATGAAAGGTATAATAAATAAATAAATAAATTACTTTTCTACATAACACGTGGCACCGCACGTTTAAAAAAAATATCTCCCCATTTCCTCTTACAATGAAACTTGATAAGTGAAATATCATTGATTCAAAACTATTTTTTGGTAAGTTATAGCTTATTATTCTAGTCTATGACCCTTTTCAACTTGTTTTATATCTAAGTTGTCGTGGTCTCTAACCCATTAAGCCCGGCACGTGGCGTCTGCGCAACGTTTAAGCCTTCGCATATATTTCAAAGATTTTCAGAAAATTTAACGAAAAAACAACTAAAACTTATTAATAATGAACTTGCTTAAAATATGTTATACTTATATTTGAACGTAGTAAAGATTTACTTTGGTTTGAATTCCCGCAATTTTTTGGGTGCCTTTTGTAAAATTATTCAAAAATACTTTGGATTTAAAAGTTAAGAAAATCTCCTCGTTACCAGTATTTTGTCTATACAAGTTACCTGAAAATTTATTTTGCAAAATTTTATATTTCAACATATAGCATACATATTCAATTAAAAGTTTACGTTGCGCAAATGCAACGTAAGGACTTAACGATATGCATTTTTTCAACCGGCAACATTCAGCCACCGTGGTGTGATGGTAGCGTGCTCCGCCTACCACACAGTATGCCCTGGGTTCGCACCGCGGACAAAGCAACATCAAAAATTTTAGAAATAAGGTTTTTAAATTAGAAGAAAATTTTTCTAAGCGGGGTCGTCCCTCGGCAGTGTTTGGCAAGCGCTCCGGGTGTATTTCTGCCATGAAAAGCTCTCAGTGAAAACTCATCTGCCTTGCAGATGCCGTTCGGAGTCGGCATAAAACATGTAGGTCCCGTCCGGCCAATTTATAGGGAGAATCAAGAGGAGCACGACGCAAATTGGAACAGAAGCTCGGCCTTAGATCTCTTCGGAGATTATCGCGCCTTACATTTTTTTTTTTTTTAACATTCAGCCCAGTGAGCAGCTGATAATGTTTATTAGTATTTTTTGTGAAGAAAACGTGTGACATTCTTTCTTTGCAAATTTTTTTCTAAAAGAAGTTTATCTAAAGTGATATAGAAAATATACTTAAATTGGAACGAAGAGGATAATGTTGTAAATAATATAAAAACGCAACTTCCGTTCAAATGATATTGCTGCCTGAGACTGTAGATGCAATTAATAATACAAATAATGTGGACGAAGATGTTGGGATCAAGCCGAGGAAATTCTTTGGAAAGTGGAAATACTTTGCTTTTTCAATGACGACAATTATCGAATTGAAGAAACCCAACTTTGAGAGTCGGCTCCTGAGCAAATCATCATGGCAGAAAAAGCCAAGTGGAGTAAGTCCTCCAAATATAAATTTTCACAACAGTCTATTGATTCTTTAACTAAATATTATGGAACCTTGTTTGAAAAACTGGGTAAGTACATATACAATAAAAAATAATAGTGCAATTTGTAGCCGTCTCAATTTTAGAAACACTAAACCATTACGAGCTCTTTAAACAAATTATTGATGACGTGATTGACTTAATGGTGCGGAGTACAAATAACTACAGATAACTACGTAAACATATTATTATTTTATTGTAGTGATACATCATTTTCCAAAAATTTGATAAAAATTCAGACGTTCATTCGAATTTTGTATGTTACTGGATTCAAAACCATGCCATCAATAAGAAGCTACTGGTCGAATTGCCCGTCTTTTGAAAGTGTTTTGAGCAATATCGCAATTAAAAATATTTTATTTATTATCATGTGTTTCTGTTTTTGAGTTTTCGCACAAAGGTAACAAATTTTTGTAAAAATAAAATGAACTGAAAAGTAAAAATTTGTATATAACTAAGAACTTGTATATAACTAAGACTAAGAACCACCACCCCAATGGGTTAGGGCAGCAAGTTTGTTTTGGTTTTTTATTCTTAATTGGACCAATTTATATGGCCACAGAAAATTTCGTTGAAATTGCTTCAGTCCTTCTATGCGCAGGATTTAATGGGTTAACCGATCCCGTCCATTGTTAATAGAAATATTTTCTGCTATAAAGAAAATATGTGTACACAATTTCATTACGATATGTTAATTTTTCTTCGAGTTATGGCTCCCAAAACATAGAAAATTGCTTTGCCATAAAAGAGGCGGTGCCACACCCATTTTAAAAAATTTTAGTGTTTTAAAATTCAATGTTACAATTCAATTTAGAAAGTAAAATTCTAATGATACAAAGCTCTTTTTCGCTAAGATATAGCTTATTATTTTCGTCTACGACCCTTTTAAAAATCTTCTATATTAAAGAGGACGTGGTCTTTAACCGATCTCGTCCATTTTCTTTTTTCAGAAATATTTCCTGCTATAGGGAAAATTTGTGTACCCAATTTTGTTACGATCCGTTAATTTTTCTTCGAGTTATGGCTCCCGAAACATAGAAAATTGCTTAGCCATAAAAGGGGCGGTGCCATGTTTAAAATTTGAAGTTTTTCCTATTTATTGTTATAAGTCCACTTGGGAAATCAAATATCGTTGATATAAAGCTCTTTTTTGCAAAGATATTGCTTATTTTATTTGTCCACGGCACTTTAAAATCTTTTATATAAAAGTGGGCGTGGTACTTATAGGGAAAATTTGTTTACCCAATTTTATTACGATCCGTTAATTTTTCTTCGAGTTATGGCTCCCGAAACATAGAAAATTGCTTAGTCATAAAAGGGGCGGTTCCACGTCCATTTTTTAAAATTTGAAGTTTTTCTTATTTATTGTTATAAATCCACTTGGGGAATGAAATACCATTGATATAAAGCTCTTTTTTCAAAGATATAGCTTATTTTATTCGTCCACGACGCTTTTAAAAAGCTTTTATAAAAAAGTGGGCGTGGTCCTTAACCGATTTCGCTAATTTTTCTTCAAAGCATTCCTTATAGTAAAGGCAACCTCTCTGCCAAATTTTGTTACGATAGGTTTAACGATTTTTGATTTATGATTAATAATATTTGTAAAATTGATTTTATCACAAGTGGGGGGTGCCACGCCCATTTAAAAATTTTTTTTTTAAATTTTTTTTTAAATGTTTATCAAAAGTCTCAATATCAGTCCACATGTCAAATTTCAGCACTCTAAGTGTGTTTTACTAAATAATCATGTTTTTTGTGTTTTCCAAAAAGTTATATATATAAAAAGTGGGCGTGATTATGATCGGATTTCGTTAATTTTCAATACCAATCTATTCTGGGTCCAAATAAGCTCGTGTACCGAATTTAGTCAAGATATCTCAATATTTACTCAAGTTATCGTGTTAAATGACGGACGGACGGACATGGCTCAATCAAAGTTTTTAAACGGTTTTATTTAGGTTGACTTGAAAGGTTGAATTTTGTTATTAAAATTTAAGTAACTTCCCGATAAGCTACAAGCTTTAAGCTTGGAATATAGTTCAGAACCCGATGACAATGCAATAATAAGAAAAGAGATAAGATTTTGCTCACATTTGGAACACATAATACATACAAGAATGGAAAGCGACCTATGAAAAAAATCGCCGCTAGATGTCGCAAGGATCGAGATATTCACAAAAATCGTATTTTTGCTCCGATTTGGCTCATATTTGGAACACGTAACACGTACAAGAATAGAAAGCGACCTGTGAAAAAATCGCCGCTAGGTGGCGCAAGGATCGAGATATTCACAAAAATCGTATTTGTGGTCCTACTTGGCTCATATGAGAAACACATAGTACATACAAGAATAGAAAGCGACCTATGAAAAGGAATCGCCGCTAGGTGGCGCAAGGATCGAGATATTAACAAAAATCGTATTTTTGGTCCGATTTGGCTCATATTTGGAACACATAATACATACAAGTATAGAAAGCGACCTATAAAAAAATCACCGCTGGGTGGCGCAAAGATCGAGATATTCAAAAAAATCGTATTTGTTGCCCGACTTGGTCCATATTTGGAACACATAATACATACATACATGAATAGAAAGCGACCTATGATGTCCGATTTGGCTCATATTTGGAAAAAATATTACATATAGTCCGGTAGATTTGACATCAAAATATTTTGGAATTGGAGGAGGGACAAGCATACGTGGCGCAGAGTCGAGTAAAAATCTTTGGAAGAATTATGTATTTAGGACTTAGATTGTAACAAATTGTCAGGGAAGGGTCTTTGTGATAAGGAGTCACTAAATGAACTAAATAGAATGGGAAATAATAGGCAATTAAATAAAGACTAAAAACTTGAAAATAAAATAATTAAAAAAAAATTTTAATTAAACGGTTTTATTGAAAACAATACTTACATGAAGTAATAATAACACTAAAAGCTAGAAAATAATGTGATAACTAGTACCCGATCCTTAAGTCTTTCACAAGTAACTGGTAACTTACCTAATCCAAAGGGCATTACTGTAAACTGCCAAAGACCATCTCCGACATTGAAGGCTGTTTTCTCCTTGTCTTCCTCCTTCACTTCCACTTGCCAGTAACCTCTTTTTAAGTCCATTGTGGAAAACCATTTTGTACCAGATAGCGAGCCCAGAGTGTCGTCAATTCTTGGCAATGGGTAGCTATCCTTTTTCGTAACGTCATTCAACTTCCGGTAGTCCACGCAAAACCTCATTTTTCCATCATTCTTCTTCACAAGTACCACCGATGAGCTCCATGGACTAGCTGATGGTTCGATTACGCCGCTGTCGCTCATTTCTTGTATGATTTGACTCACCACTTCCCGCTTCGCCAGTGGAACACTACGAGGAGCTTGACGGATCGGCCTCGCATCTCCAGTGTCAATTTGATGGTTCACAACGTTGGTGCGGCTTCAGAGAAATGTCCAATCGGAAACCTAAATACACCCGTTCACCAAATTTTATCAAGATATCTCAAAAATTGAGGTACTAGTTTGCATACAAACAGACAGAAGGACAGACGGACATGGCTAAATCAACTCAGCTCTTCATATTGATTATTTCGATATACTTAATGGTGGGTCTATTTATTTTCCTTTAAGGAATTACAATTTTGAGATTCGTGCCAAAGTTAATATACCATTTCATTTTCATGAAAAAATAGGTGGGTACTTTGTGTGAGGATGCGAAATTTCACGTTTTTTGTGGTCTGCATGTATAAACTATGACTACGAATCACGTATTTCAACAATATATGACGTAAACGTAAGTATTTGAGGAAATTTGATGAAATTTGAAGCTTCTAGCCGTAAAAAGGGGGCAAAAATGACAGTTTATATATATATACCACCGATCTCTATGATTTTTTCAGACAACAACATATGCTGTATACATAAGCATTTGGTGTAATTTGAAGTTTCTTGCTGTTAAAATGGGATTAAAATTGCGAAAATATATATATATATATACTATATATATACTCTATATACCACCATATATATACTATATGTACAACCGATCTCTTTGATTTTTTCAGACAACAATATATGCTATATGCGTAAGCATTTGATGAAATTTGAAGTTTATAGCTGTTAAAATGGGGCTGAAATTGTGAAAATATATATATATATACTATATATATGAACTATATATACCACCATATATATACTACTAGCACACCCGGCGGATGTTGTTCTGCCCTAAATTTGGTCAATCTGCATACATTTTAATGAGCTTTTTCCGTCTAACTCTGCCCTACCCCTCTACACTTTTTCCTAATCTTTGTATTTTTCGCTTCATCTATCTCCATCTTCGCCTCATTCTATCTCTTTCTCAGTCTCCTTCTCTCTTTTCTCTTCTCTCAAGTTTTTCTCATTCTTCTTCATATCTTATTGCCAGTCCCAGAGGGTGGTATGTATTTTGTTCCAGTCCCATTCCGAATCTCAGTCCAGGTCCCACTCCGAGTCTCAGTCTCAGTCCCAGTCCTAGTCCTAATCCCAGTCCCAGTTCGCCTCTTGTCTAGTTCCCGGAAAAAAGCATCGTAAATACTAATATAGGCAAATTTATATACCAAATTTCAGGCAAATTGAATAGGACGTATGCAAATAGGCATGTGTGTATTATTAATTCATGTCTTTATTTCGGCTTCGCATGTACATTTATCAGTTTTGACAGGTTGGTGCGACTGAATGGAATATCACAATGAAAATTACTTTAAAGCTCTCAGCAACAGCTTTAATTTGATATCCGCAATACCCGCACATTCTAGGGGTTTCTGGGTCCACGTTTTGGCCTATATCTCAAGACCCTAGTCACCCAGCGATATAAAAATTACTCTGTACTAAAGCACACATCAACGGCTTTCATTTGATATCCATATTACGCACACATTGTAGGGGTATCCGGGTCCACGTTTTGGCCTATATCTCAAGACCCTAGTCACCCAGCGATATAAAAATTACTCTGTACTAAAGCACACATCAACGGCTTTCATTTGATATCCATATTACACACACATTCTAGGGGTATCCGGGTCCACGTTTTGGCCTATATCTCAAGACCCTAGTCACCCAGCGGTATAGAAATTACTCTCCACTAAAGTACTCATCAACAGCTTTCATTTTTTATCCATATTCTATAAACATATTCTAGGGGTACCCTGGTCCACATTTTGGCCTTTATCTCGAGACCCTAGTCACCCAGGGATATGAAAATTACCCTCTACTAAAGCACTCATCAACAGCTTTCATTTGATATCCATATTGTATAAACACATTCTAAAAGTACCCGGGTCCACGTTTTGGCCTATATATCGACATCCTAGTCACCCAGGGGTACAAAGAATACCCAGTATCTAAGTACTAATGAACAGCTTCCATTTGATACCCATATTGTGCAAACACTTCCTGGAGTTACCCGGGTCCATGTTTTGGCCTATATCCCGAGACCCTAGTCACCCGGTATCAAAGTACTCAATATACAAACCGTGTCCGTGGAAAAATACATATATATACCAATTTTCATAATAATCGGTCCACTAGTTTTTGAATTCATCAATGATATACATACAAACATTCATTTTTATATATATAGATATATACCACCGATCTCTATGATTTCTTCACACAACAATATATGCTATATACGTAAGCATCTGGTGAAATTTGAAGCTTATAGCTTTTAAAATGGGGCAGAAATTGCGCAAAGTTTCTTATCTGAACAATCGGTTTTATGAGATATATACTATATATACCACCGATCTCTATTATTTTTTCAGACAAAAATATATGCTATATACGTAAGCATTCGTTGAAATTTGAAGCCTCTAGCTCTTAAAGTGGGGCAGTAATTACGAAAAGTTTCATATCTGAACAATCGGTTGTGGGGGATATATACGATATATAGACCGATCTCATCCATTTTTTCAGACAACAATATGTGCAATATAGGAAAGCATATGGTGATGTTTGATGAAGCTTTAATCTGAAAAATTGAGGAAGATATGACAAAAATCCTCTTTTTCTGAAAAATCGGTTGTATGGAGGATATATGCTATAGTGGTCCGATCCGGCCTGTTCTGACAAATGTCCAATCGGACACCTAAATACACCCGCTCACTAAATTTTATCAAGGTATCTCAAAAATTGAGGGACTAGTTTGCATACAAACAGACAGACGGACATGGCTAAATCAACTCAGCTCTTCATTCTGATTATTTCGGTATACTTAATGGTGGGTCTATCTATTTTCCTGTAAGGACTTACACTTTTGAGGTTCGTGCTAAAGTTAATATACCATTTCATTTTCATGAAAGGTATAATAAACCAAGAGCACTTGGGAATGTCAAACAAAGTAATTGACAATAAACAAATCCAGCATCATCAGTGATTTGCAAGAGATGGCGCAACGCTGATTAAATATAAATGGTAAGAAGGAATAGAAGAAGCAATTTCTCAGTCAAACAAACCATCGCTGTATAGCTAAATGGTTAGCGCAGCGTGGCTAAAGCGTACTGATGATGAAGGTTTAGCACCCTGCGAAATGGATATATCTGCGCTGCTATGGCAGGTTGTCTGAAAAATTGTCTACTTGCTATTCCAAAAACAAAATAAAATTTTTTAATTATAGAAAAATTAAAAAATTACAGTAATTATCATTAGAAAATTCTTACCTTGAGCTCGAATCGAACCTTGAATCGTTATGAAATTAATTTTATTTTAGTAACTATGTTTGCGTGAATAATTTCAATGTTTTTGCTTGTTTTTCTTTTCTTTCTAATTTATTCTGCTTTGTTATATCTTAGTATTATATCGTTCACAGACGATATTTTATGGTAGATATGGTCATATATATTCATGGAATGGGGTGTTTACTTTAATATAAATTAATTATGTACATAGATCTCAATTGGAATAAAAAAATAAAAATAACATTAGAATCTTCATATTTTCACAATGATAATATTAAAATCCGGAAAAAAGTCTAAGTACACTCATTGCGTTTTTATATGGAACTGTTTATTCACTTCACTTAATTTTTTCGCATTTTAAGTACTTTATTTTTTTTCCTTCATTTAAAATTTTTTTAGTAAACTCTGCCTTCTTTCCCATTACATAATTTTTTATATTTATACTCAGTTGAGCAGAGCTCACAGAGTATATTAACTTTGATTGGATAACGGTTGGTTGTACAGGTATAAAGGAATCGAGATAGATATAGACTTCCATATATCAAAATCATCAGTATCGAAAAAAAATTTGATTGAGCCATGTCCGTCCGTCCGTCCGTCCGTCTGTCCGTTAACACGATAACTTGAGTAAATTTTGAGGTATCTTGATGAAATTTGGTATGTAGATTCCTGGGCACTCATCTCAGATCGCTATTTAAAATGAACGATATCGGACTATAACCACGCCCACTTTTTCGATATCGAAAATTTCGAAAAACCGAAAAAAATGCGATAATTCATTGCCAAAGGCGGTTAAAGCGATGAAACTTGGTAGATGGGTTGACGTTATGACGCAGAAAATTAGTAAGATTTTGGACAATGGGCGTGGCACCGCCCACTTTTACAAGAAGGTAATTCAAAAGTTTTGCAAGCTGTAATTTGGCAGTCGTTGAAGATATCATGATGAAATTTGGCAGGAACGTTACTACTATTACTATATATGTGCTAATAAAAATTAGCAAAATTGGATGAAGAACACGCCCCTTTTTTAAAAAAAATTTTTTTTTAAATTCAAATTTTAACAAAAAATTTAATATCTTTACTGTATATAAGTAAATTAAGTCAAAATTCAACTCCAGTAATGATATGATGGAACTTTGATGCAATTTTTTTAGTAAACTCTGCCTTCTTTCCCATTACATAATTTTTTATATTTTTATTTTATTTTTTATGAAGGTATCCTCTATTCTATTCGAAATTTTCGTTTTGTGTCACACTTACATATTACATATGTATTTATACAAAATTAAACTCGATAAAGCGCCAATTGCATACCTAACGGGTGGTGTGAAATAAGCTAAATTTCTTTAGCACATTTCTTCGTTTTTAACTAAAAGTTCGTGTGTTTTGAATTATGACACTATTGCAGTAAATGGGCGATATATGGATATGGGTGATATAGGCCTATTGGGGAACCGAGCACCCAAAATTAATTTCGGTAGCGCGCCAGCGGCGTACCTCGTGGGTGGTGTGAAAAAAGCTATTTCATTTTCAAGTCATCTTACCATAATTCTATGTCAGTTTCATTTGATTTTACATTCATTTGATTTTTTATATTTTTTTTAAGGAGCTCCTTACTACAACGTTATAATTACATTTGAAAAGCTTGTAGAAAATTGAAGAAAATGCAATTAAAAAGTATAAAGCCTTAGGTCAAATTCAAAATTTTAATGAGTAAGTAAGTTAGACCAGTTTGCTATATTTCCACTCACTGCTCAACTACTAACGCATTATTGCACTACCCCCAACACTGGATCCATAGACTGAGTTAAAAAAAAAACACAAGTAAAGGTAACTAAGTTCGGGTGTAACCGAACATTATATACTCAGCGTGAGATCCAATTGTACAATTCATTTCAGATAAATTACTTTTCTACATAACACGTGGCACCGCACGTTTAAAAAAAATGTCTCCCCATTTCCTCTTACAATGAAACTTATAAGTGAAATATCATTGATTCAAATCTATTTTTTGGTAAGTTATAGCTTATTATTCTAGTCTAAGACCCTTCTAAACTTGTTTTATATCTAAGTTGTCGTGGTCTTTAACCCATTAAGCCCGGCACGTGGCGTCTGCGCAACGTTTACGGCTTCGCATATATTTCAAAGATTTTCAGAAAATTTAACGAAAAAAAAAACTAAAACTTATTCATAATGAACTTGCTTAAAATGTGATATACCTATATTTTAACGTAGTAAAGATTTACTTTGGTTTGAATTCCCGCAATTTTTTGGGTGTCTTTTGTAAAATGATTCAAAAGTACTTTGGATTTAAAAGTTAAGAAAATCTCCTCGTTACCAGTGTTTCGTCTATACAAGTTACCTGAAAATTTATTTTGCAAAATTTTATATTGCAACATATAGCATATATATTCAATTAAAAGTTTACGTTGCGCAAATGCAACGTAAGGACTTAACGATATACATTTTTTCAACCGGCAGCATTCAGCCCAGTGAGCAGCTGGTATTGTTTATTTGCATTTTCTGTTAAGAAAACGTGTGACATTCTTTCTTTGCAAATTTTTTTCTAAAAGAAGTTTATCTAAAGTGATATAGAAAATATAGTTAAATTGGAACGAAGAGGATAATGTTGTAAATAATATAAAAACGCAACTTCCGTTCAAATGATATTGCTGCCTGAGACTGTAGATGCAATTAATAATACAAATAATGTGGACGAAGATGTTGGGATCAAGCCGAGGAAATTCTTTGGAAAGTGGAAATACTTTGCTTTTTCAATGACGACAATTATCGAATTGAAGAAACCCAACTTTGAGAGTCGGCTCCTGAGCAAATCATCATGGCAGAAAAAGCCAAGTGGAGTAAGTCCTCCAAATATAAATTTTCACAACAGTCTATTGATTCTTTAACTAAATATTATGGAACCTTGTTTGAAAAACTGGGTAAGTACATATACAATAAAAAATAATAGTGCAATTTGTAGCCGTCTCAATTTTAGAAACACTAAACCATTACGAGCTCTTTAAACAAATTATTGATGACGTGATTGACTTAATAGTGCGGAGTACAAATAACTACAAATAACTACGTAAATATATTATTATTTTATTGTAGTGATACATCATTTTCCAAAAATTTGATAGAAATTCAGACGTTCATTCGAATTTTGTATGTTACTGGATTCAAAACCATGCCATCAATAAGAAGCTACTGTCGAATTGCCCGTCTTTTGAAAGTGTTTTGAGCAATATCGCAATTAAAAATATTTTATTTATTATCATGTGTTTCTGTTTTTGAATTTTCGCACAAAGGTAATACATTTTTGTAAAAATAAAATGAACTGAAAAGTAAAAATGTGTATATAACTAAGACTAAGAACCGCCACCCCAATGGGTTAGGGCAGCAAGTTTGTTTTGGGTTTTTATTCTTAATTGGACCAATTTATATGGCCACAGAAAATGTCGTTGAAATTGCTCCAGTCCTTCTATGCGCAGGATTTAATGGGTTAACCGATCCCGTCCATTGTTAATAGAAATATTTTCTGCTATAAGGAAAATTTGTGTACACAATTTCATTACGATATGTAAATTTTTCTTCGAGTTATGGCTCCAAAAACATAGAAAATTGCTTTACCATAAAAGAGGCGGTGCCACACCCATTTTAAAAAATTTTAGTGTTTTAAAATTTAATGTTACAATTCAATTTAGAAATTAAAATTCTAATGATACAAAGCTCTTTTTCGCTAAGATATAGCTTATTATTTTCGTCTACGACCCTTTTAAAAATCTTTTATATAAAAGAGGGCGTGGTCTTTAACCGATCTCGTCCATTTTCTTTTTTCAGAAATATTTCCTGCTATAGGGAAAATTTGTGTACCCAATTTTATTACGATCCGTTAATTTTTCTTCGAGTTATGGCTCCCGAAACATAGAAAATTGCTTAGCCATAAAAGGGGCGGTGCCATGTTTAAAATTTGAAGTTTTTCCTACTTATTGTTATAAGTCCACTTGGGAAATCAAATACCGTTGATATAAAGCTCTTTTTTGCAAAGATATTGCTTATTTTATTCGTCCACGACACTTTAAAATATTTTATATAAAAGTGGGCGTGGTACTTATAGGGAAAATTTGTGTACCCAATTTTATTACGATCCGTTAATTTTTCTTCGAGTTATGTCCCGAAACATAGAAAATTGCTTAGCCATAAAAGGGGCGGTGCCATGTTTAAAATTTGAAGTTTTGCCTATTTATTGTTATAAGTCCACTTGGGAAATCAAATACCGTTGATATAAAGCTCTTTTTTGCAAAGATATTGCTTATTTTATTCGTCCACGACACTTTAAAATCTTTTATATAAAAGTGGGCGTGGTACTTATAGGGAAAATTTGTGTACCCAATTTTATTACGATCCGTTAATTTTTCTTCGTGTTATGGCTCCCGAAACATAGAAAATTGCTTAGTCATAAAAGGGGCGGTGCCGTGTCCATTTTTTTAAATTTGAAGTTTTTCCTATTTATTGTTATAAATCTACTTGGGGAATGAAATACCATTGATATAAAGCTCTTTTTTTCAAAGATATAGCTTATTTTATTCGTCCACGACGTTTTTAAAAATCTTTTATAAAAAAGTGGGCGTGGTCCTTAACCGATTTCGCTAATTTTACTTCAAAGCATTCCTTATAGTAAAGGCAACCTCTCTGCCGAATTTTGTTACGATAGGTTTAACGATTTTTGATTTATGATTAATAATATTTGTAAAATTGATTTTATCACAAGTGGGCGGTGCCACGCCCATTTAAAAAATTTTTTTTTTAATTTTTTTTTAAATGTTTATCAAAAGTCTCAATATCCGTCCACATGTCAAATTTCAGCATTCTAAGTGTATTCTGGCGGCCACCGTGGTGTGATGGTAACATGCTCCGCCTACCACACCGTATGCCCCGGGTTCGCACCCCGGGCAAAGCAACATCAAAATTTTAGAAATAAGGTTTTTAAATTAGAAGAAAATTTTTCTAAGCGGGGTCGCCCCTCGGCAGTGTTTGGCAAGCGCTCCGAGTGTATTTCTGCCATGAAAAGCTCTGAATGAAAACTCATCTGCCTTGCAGATGCCGTTCGGAGTCGGCATAAAACATTTAGGTCCCGTCCGGCCAATTTGTAGGGAAAATCAAGAGGAGCACGACGCAAATTGGAAGAGAAGCTCGGCCTTAGATCTCTTCGGAGGTTATCGTGCCTTACATTTATTTTTTTTTTTTTTAAGTGTATTTTACTAAATAATCATGTTTTTTGTGTTTTCCAAAAGTTATATATATAAAAAGTGGGCGTGATTATGATCGGATTTCGTTAATTTTCAATACCAATCTATTCTGGGTCCAAATAAGCTCGTGTACCGAATTTGGTCAAGATATCTCAATATTTACTCAAGTTATCGTGTTAAAGGACGGACGGACGGACATGGCTCAATCAAAGTTTTTAAACGGTTTTATTTAGGTTGACTTGAAAGGTTGCACGGCTGCACGGCCGGCCGTTGTGAACGAATTTTGTTATTAAAATTTAAGTAACTTCCCGATAAGCTACAAGCTTGAAACTTGGAATATAGTTCAGAACCCGATGACAATGCAATAATAAGAAAAAAATCGCCGCTAGGTGACGCAAGGATCGAGATATTCGCAAAAATCGTATTTGTGGTCCGATTTTGCTCACACTTGGAACACATAATACATACAAGAATGGAAAGCGACCTATGAAAAAAATCGCCGCTAGGTGGCGCAAGAATTGAGATATTCACAAAAATCGTATCTTTGGTCCGATTTGGCTCATATTTGGAAAACGTAACACATACTCGAATAGAAAGCGACCTGTGAAAAAAGTCGCCGCTAGGTGGCGCAAGGATCGAGATATTCACAAAAATCTTATTTGTGGTCCGATTTGGCTCATATTTGAAACGCATAGTACATACAAGAATAGAAAGCGACCTATGAAAAGGAATCGCCGCTAGGTGGCGCAAGGATCGAGATATTTACAAAAATCGTATTTTTGGTCCGATTTGGCTCATATTTGGAACACATAATACATACAAAAATAGAAAGCGACCTATAAAAAATCACCGCTGGGTGGCGCAAAGATCGAGATATTCAAAAAAATCGTATTTGTTGCCCGATTTAGTCCATATTTGGAGCACATAATACATACGTACATGAATAGAAAGCGACCTATGATGTCCGATTTGGCTCATATTTGGATAAAATATTACATACAGTCCGGTAGATGTGACATCAAAATATTTTGGAGTTGGAGGAGGGACAAGCATACGTGGTGCAGAGTCGAGTAAAAATCTTTGGAAGGATTAGGTATTGAGGACTTAGATTGTAACAAATTGTCAGGGAAGAGTCTTTGTGATAAGGAGTCACTAAATGAACTAAATAGAATGGGAAATAATAGGCAATTAAATAAATACTAAAAACTTGAAAATAAAATAATTAAAAAAAATTTTTTAATTAAACGGTTTTATTGAAAACAATACTTACATGAAGTAATAATAACACTAAAAGCTAGAAAATAATGTGATAACTAGTACCCGATCCTTAAGCCTTTCACAAGTAGCTGGTGACTTACATAATCCAAAGGGCATTACTGTAAACTGCCAAAGACCATCTCCGACATTGAAGGCTGTTTTCTCCATGTCTTCCTCCCTCATTTCCACTTGCCAGTAACCTCTTTTTAAGTGCATTGTGGAAAACCATTTTGTACCAGATAGCGAGCCCAGAGTGTCGTCAATTCTTGGCAATGGGTAGCTATCCTTTTTCGTAACGTCATTCCACTTCCGGTAGTCCACGCAAAACCTCATTTTTCCATCATTCTTCTTCACAAGTACCACCGGTGAGCTCCATGGGCTAGCTGATGGTTCGATTACGCCGCTGTCGCTCATTTCTTGTATGATTCGACTCACCACTTCCCGCTTCGCCAGTGGAACACTACGAGGAGCTTGACGGATCGGCCTCGCATCTCCAGTGTCAATTTGATGTTTCACAACGTTGGTGCGCCTTCAATGAAATGTCCAATCGGAAACCTAAATACACCCGTTCACCAAATTTTATCAAGATATCTCAAAAATTGAGGGACTAGTTTGCATACAAACAAACAGAAAGACAGACGGACATGGCTAAATCAACTCAGCTCTTCATATTGATTATTTCGATATACTTAATGGTGGGTCTATTTATTTTCCTTTAAGGAATTACATTTTTGAGATTCGTGCCAAAGTTAATATACCATTTCATTTTCATGAAATGTATAAAAATAGGTGGGTACTTTGTGTGAGGATGCGAAATTTCACGTTTTTCAACAATATATGACGTAAACGTAAGTATTTGAGGAAATTTGATGAAATTTGAAGCTTCTAGCCGTATAAAGGGGGCAAAAATGACAGTTTATATGGGGTATATAATATATATACCACCGATCTCTATGATTTTTTCAGACAACAATATATGCTGTATATGTAAGCATTTGGTGTAATTTGAAGTTTCTTGCTGTTAAAATCGATTAAAATTGCGAAAAAATATATATATACTATATATATACTCTATATAAAACCATATATATACTATATGTACCACCGATCTCTTTGATTTTTTCAGACAACAATATATGCTATATACGTAAGAATTTGGTGAAATTTGAAGTTTCTAGCTGGTAAAATGGGGCTGAAATTGTGAAAATATACATATATATATATATATATATATACTATATATATGTAATATATATACCACCATATATATACTACTAGCAGACCCGGCGGATGTTGTTCTGCCCTAAATTTGGTCTATCTGCATACATTTTAAAGAGCTTTTTCCGTCTAACTCTGCCCTACCCCTCTACACTTTTTCCTAATCTTTGTATTTTTCGCTTCATCTATCTCCATCTTCGCCTCATTCTATCTCTTTCTCAGTCTCCTTCTCTCTTTTCTCTTCTCTCAAGTTTTCTTATTTTTTCGCATGTACATTTATCAGTTTTCACAAGTTGGTGCGACTGAATCGAATATCACAATGGAAATTACTTTAAAGCTCTCAGCAACAGCTTTCATTTGATATCCGCAATACACGCACATTCTAGGTGTTTCCGGGTCCACGTTTTGGCCTATATCTCAAGACCCTAGTCACCCAGCGATATAAAAATTACTCTGTACTAAAGCACACATCAACGGCTTTCATTTGATATCCATATTACACACACATTGTAGGGGTATCCGGGTCCACGTTTTGGCCTATATCTCAAGACCCTAGTCACCCAGCGATATAAAAATTACTCTAAACTAAAGCACACATCAACGGCTTTCATTTGATATCCATATTACACACACATTGTAGGGGTATCCGGGTCCACGTTTTGGCCTATATCTCAAGACCCTAGTCACCCAGCGATATAGAAATTACTCTCTACTAAAGTACTCATCAACAGCTTTTATTTATTATCCATATTCTATAAACATATTCTAGGGGTACCCGGGTCCACATTTTGGCCTTTATCTCGAGACCCTAGTCACCCAGGGATATGAAAATTACCCTCTACTAAAGCACTCATCAACAGCTTTCATTTGATATCCATATTGTATAAACACATTCTAAAGGTACCCGGGCCCACGTTTTGGCCTATATCTCGACACCCTAGTCACCCAGGGGTACAAAAATACCCAGTATCAAAGTACTCATCAACAGCTTCCATTTGATACTCATATTGTACAAACACTTCCTGGAGTTACCCGGGTCCATGTTTTGGCCTATATCTCGAGACCCTAGTCACCCGGTATCAAAGTACTCATTATACAAACCGTCCCCGTGGAAAAATATATATATGTACCAATTTTCATAATAATCGGTCCACTAGTTTTTGAGTTCATCAATGACATACATACAAACATTCATTTTTATATATATAGATATATACCACCGATCTCTATGATTTCTTCACACAACAATATATGCTATATACGTAAGCATCTGGTGAAATTTGAAATATATGCTATATGCGTAAGCATTCGTTGAAATTTGAAGCCTCTAGCTCTTAAAGTGGGGCAGTAATTACGAAAAGTTTCATATCTGAACAATCGGTTGTGGGGGATATATACGATATATAGACCGATCTCATCCATTTTTTCAGACAACAATATGTGCAATATAGGAAAGCATATGGTGATGTTTGATGAAGCTTTAATCTGATAAATTGAGGAAGAGATGACAAAAATCCTCTTTTCCTGAAAAATCGGTTGTATGGAGGATATATGCTATAGTGGTCCGATCCGCCCGGTTCTGACAAATGTCCAATCGGACACCTAAATACACCCGCTCACCAAATTTTATCAAGGTATCTCAAAAATTGAGGGACTAGTTTGCATACAAACAGACAGACGGACAGACGGACATGGTTAAATCAACTCAGCTCTTCATTCTGATTATTTCGGTATACTTAATGGTGGGTCTATCTATTTTCCTGTAAGGACTTACAATTTTGAGGTTCGTGCTAAAGTTAATATACCATTTCATTTTCATGAAAAGTATAATAAACCAAGAGCACTTGGGAATGTCAAACAAAGTAATTGACAATAAACAAATCCAGCATCAGCAGTGATTTGCAAGAGATGGCGCAACGCTTATTAAATATAAATGGTAAGAAGGAATAGAAGAAGCAATTTCTCAGTCAAACAAACCACCGCTGTATAGCTAAATGGTTAGCGCAAAGTGGCTAAAGCGTACTGATGATGAAGGTTTAGCACCCTGCGAAATGGATATATCTGCGCAGCTAAGGCAGGTTGTCTGAAAAATTGTCTACTTACTATTCCAAAAACAAAATAAAATTTTTCAATTATAGAAAAATTAAAAAATTACAGTAATTATCATTAGAAAATTCTTACCTTGAGCTCGAATCGAACCTTGAATCGTTATGAAACTAATTTTATTTTAGTAACTATGTTTGCGTGAATAATTTCAATGTTTTTGCTTGTTTATACTCAGTTGAGCAGAGCTCACAGAGTATATTAACTTTGATTGGATAACGGTTGGTTGTACAGGTATAAAGGAATCGAGATAGATATAGACTTTCATATATCAAAATCATCAGTATCGAAAAAAAAATCGATTGAGCCATGTCCGTCCGTCCGTCCGTCCGTCTGTCCTTTAACACGATAACTTGAGTAAATTTTGAGTTATCTTGATGAAATTTGGTATGTATGTTCCTGGGCACTCATCTCAGATCCTTATTTAAAATGAACGATATCGGACAATAACCACGCCCACTTTTTCGATATCGAATATTTCGAAAAATCGAAAAAGTGCGATAATTCATTACCAAATACGGATTAAGCGATGAAACTTGGTAGGTGAGTTGAACTTATGACGTAGGATAGAAAACTCGCAAAATTTTGGACAATGGGCGTGGCACCACCCACTTTTAAAAGAAGGTAATTTAGAAGTTTTGCAAGCTGTAATTTCGCAGTCGTTGAAGATATCATGATGAAATTTGGCAGGAACGTTACTCTTATTACAATATGTCTGCTTAATAAAAATTAACAAAATCGTAGAACGACCACGCCCACTTTTTAAAAAAAAATTTTTTTATTCAAATTATAAAAGAAAAGTTAATATCTTTACAGTATATAAGTAAATTATGTCAACATTCAACTCCAATAATGATATGTTGCAACAAAATACAAAAATAAAAAAAATTTCAAAATGGGCGTGGCTCCGCCCTTTTTCATTTAATTTGTCTAGGATACTTTTAATGTCATAAGTCGAACAAAACTTTACCAATCCTTGTGAAATTTGGTAGATGCTTAGATTCTAGGACGATAACTGTTTTCTGTGCAAAAGGGCGAAATCGGTTGAAGCCACGCCCAGTTTTTATACACAGTCGACCGTATGCCCTTCCGCTCGGCCGTTAACACGATAACTTGAGCAACAATCGATATATGTTTACTAAACTCAGTTCACGTACTTATCTGAACTCACTTTGTATTGGTGTAAAAAATGGCCGAAATCCGACTATGACCACGCCCACTTTTTCGGTATCGAAAATTACGAAAAATGATAAAAATGCCATAATTATATACCAAATACGAAAAAAGGGATGAAACATGATAATTGTATAGGTCTATTGACGCAAAATATAACTTTAGAAAAAAACTTGGTAAAATGGGTGTGACACCTACCATATTAAGTAGAAGAAAATGAAAAAGTTTTGCAGGGCGGAATCAAAAGCCCTTGGAATCTTGGAAGGAATACTGTTCGTGGTATTACATATATAAATAAATTAGCGGTACCCGACAGATGATGTTCTGAATGACCCTGGTCCACATTTTGGTCGATATCTCGAAAACGCCTTGACATAAACAACTAAGGGCCACTCCATTTTAAAACCCTCATTAATACCTTTACTTTGATACCCATATCGTACAAACACATTCTAGAGTCACCCCTGGTCCACGTTTATGGCGATATCTCGAAAAGGCGTTCACATATAGAACTAATGCCCACTTTTTTTTCAAATACTCATTAATATCTTTCATTTGATACCCATATCGTACAAACAAATTCTAGAGTCACCCCTGGCCCACCTTTATGGCGATATCTCGAAAAGGCATCCACCTATAGAACTAAGGCCCACTCCCTTTTAAAATACTCATTAACACCTTTCATTTGATACCCATATCGTACAAACAAATTCTAGAGTCACCCCTGGTCCACCTTTGTGGCGATATCTTGAAAAGGCATCCACCTATAGAACTAAGGCCCACGCCCTTTTAAAATACTCATTAACACCTTTCATTTGATACCCATATTGTACAAACAAATTCTAGAGTCACCATTGGTCCACCTTTATGGCGATATCTTGAAAAGGCGTCCACCAATAGAACTAAGGCCCACGCCCTTTTAAAATACTCATTAACACCTTTCATTTGATAAACATATTGTACAAACGCATTCTAGAGTCACCCCTGATCCACGTTTATGGCGATATCCCGAAAAGGCGTCCACCCATAGAACTAAGGCCCACTCCCTTTTGAAACACTTATTAACACCTTTCGTTTGATACCCATATTGTACAAACGCATTCTAGAGTCAAACCTGGTCCACTTTTATAACGATATACCGAAAAGGCGTCCACCTATAGAACTAAGGCCCACTCCCTTTTAAAATACTCATTAACACCTTTTATTTGATACCCATATAATACAAGCAAATTCTAGAGTCACCCCTGGTCCACCTTTATGGCGATATCTCGAAAAGGCGTCCACATATAGAACTAAGGCCAACGCCCTCTTAAAATACTCATTAACACCTTTCAATTGATACTCATATCGTACAAACAAATTCTAGAGTCACCCCTGGTCCGTCTTTATGGCGATATCTCGAAAAGGCGTCCATCTATAGAACTTAGGCCCACGCCCTTTTAAAATACTCATTAATACCCTTCATTTGATACCCATATCGTACAAAATAAATTCTAGAGTCACCCCTGGTCCACCTTTATGGCGATATCTCGAAAAGGCGTCCACCTATAGAACTTAGGCCCACTCCCTTTTAAAATTATCATTAACACATTTCATTTGATACCCATATCGTACAAACAAATTCTAGAGTCAGGCCTGGTCCACCTTTATACGCGATATCCCTAAATGGCGTCCATCTATAGAACTATGGCCCACTTCCACTTAAAATACTCTTTAATACCTTCCATTTGATACACATGTCATACAAACACATCCCAGGGTTACCCTAGGTTCTTTTTACAACATGGTGATTTCCCTTACTTTGTGTCCACAGCTCTCAACTGAGTATGTAATGTTCGGTTACACCCGAACTTAGCCTTCCTTACTTGTTTTCTTTTCTTTCTAATTTATTCTGCTTTGTTATATCTTAGTATTATATCGTTCACAGACGATATTTTATGGTAGATATGGTCATATATATTCATGGAATGGGGTGTTTACTTTAATATAAATTAATTACGTACATAGATCTCAATTGGAATAAAAAAATAAAAATAACATTAGAATCTTCATATTTTAACAATGATAACATTAAAATCCGGAAAAAAGTCTAAGTACACTTATTGCGTTTTTACATGGAACTGTTTATTCACTTCACTTAATTTTTTCGCACTTTAAGTACTTTATTTTTTTTTTTCCTTCATTTAAAATTTTTTTTAGTAAACTCTGCCTTCTTTCCCATTACATAATTTTTTATATTTTTATTTTATTTTTTATGAAGGTATCCTCTATTCTATTCGAAATTTTCGTTTTGTGTCACACTTACATATTACATATGTATTTATACAAAATTAAAGTCGGGAAAGCGCCAATTGCATACCTAACGGGTGGTGTGAAATAAGCTAAATTCCGTCTGTTTGTATGATTTTAATAATCGGGGATTGCCAATATTGTTTTTTTTTAAATGTATGAAAACATTTATTTGAAGCAATTTTTTACTTATATAATTTATTTAATAATTTGGGAAAAATTTAAACAACGTGACATCAGGACGGACAAGCATAGCTTTAACACATAATTGCATACGAAGTATGCAATGTGTAAAAGATTAAAATATGCAAAAAGAAGGCAATTGGGAAAAACGTTACAACAACTAAGGCGTTTATAACCATTTCAACTATCGTAGGAGTGCGAGTTCGACTCCCACTCCCGGGAGAAAAGGCTTTGAAGAGATTTACAAGGTATAATCGAAACAGATGTCGCCTTGTCCGTCCTGATGTCACGTTGTTTAAATTTTTCCCAAATTATTAAATAAACCTAAATTCCTTTGGCACATTTCTTCGGTTTTAACTAAAAGTTCGTGTTTTTTGAATTATGACACTATTGCAGTAAATAGGCGAAATATGGATATGGGTGATATAGGCCTATTGGGGAAACGAGCACCCATAATTAATTTCGGTAGCGCGCCAGCGGCGTACCTCGTGGGTGGTGTGGAAAAAGCTATTTTTCAATTCAATTTCAAGTCATTTTACCATAATTCTATGTCAGTTTCATTTGATTTTTTATATTTTTTTTAAGGAGCTCCTTACTACAACGTTGTAATTACATTTGAAAAGTTTGTAGAAAATTGAAGAAAATGCAATTAAAAAGTATAAAGTCTTTGGTCAAATTCAAAATTTTAATGAGTAAGTAAGTTAGACCAGTTTGCTATATTTCCACTCACTGCTCAACTACTAACGCATTATTGCACTACCCCCAACACTGGATCCATAGACTGAGTTAAAAAAAAAAAAAACAAGTAAAGGTAACTAAGGTCGGGTGTAACCGAACATTATATACTCAGCGTGAGATCCAATTGTACAATTCATTTCAGATAAATTACTTTTCTACATAGCACGTGGCACCGCACGTTTAAAAAAATGTCTCCCCATTTCCTCTTACAATGAAACTTGATAAGTGAAATATCATTGATTCAAAACTATTTTTTGGTAAGTTATAGCTTATTATTCTAGTCTACGACCCTTTTAAACTTGTTTTATATCTAAGTTGCCATGGTCTTTAACCCATTAAGCCCGGCACGTGGCGTCTGCGCAACGTTTACGGCTTCGCATATATTTCAAAGAAAATTTAACGAAAAAACAACTAAAACTTATTAATAATGAACTTGCTTAAAATGTGTTATACTTATATTTTAACGTAGTGGTTTGAATTCCCGCAATTTTTTGGGTGTCTTTTGTAAAATTATTCAAAAATACTTTGGATTTAAAAGTTAAGAAAATCTCCTCGTTACCAGTATTTCGTCTATACAAGTTACTTGAAAATAAATTTTGCAAAATTTTATATTGCAACATATAGCATATATATTCAATTAAAAGTTTACGTTGCGCAAATGCAACGTAAGGACTTAACGATATGCATTTTTTCAACCGGCAGCATTCAGCCCAGTGAGCAGCTGATATTGTTTATGTGTATTTTCTGTTAAGAAAACGTGTGACATTCTTTCTTTGCAAATTTTTTTCTAAAAGAAGTTTATCTAAAGTGATATAGAAAATATAGTTAAATTGGAACGAAGCGGATAATGTTGTAAATAATATAAAAACACAACTTCCGTTCAAATGATATTGCTGCCTGAGACTGTAGATGCAATTAATAATACAGATAATGTGGACGAAGATGTACAGATCAAGCCGAGGAAATTCTTTGGAAAGTGGAAATACTTTGCTTGTTCAATGACGACAATTATCGAATTGAAGAAACCCAACTTTGAGAGTCGGCTCCTGAGCAAATCATCATGGCAGAAAAAGCCAAGTGGAGTAAGTCCTCCAAATATAAATTTTCACAACAGTCTATTGATTCTTTAACTAAATATTATGGAACCTTGTTTGAAAAACTGAGTAAGTATATATACAATAAAAAATAATAGTGCAATTTGTAGCCGTTTCAATTTTAGGAACACTAAACCATTACGAGCTCTTTAAACAAATTATTGATGACGTGATTGACTTAATGGTGCGGAGTACAAATAACAACAAATAACTACGTAAATATATTATTATTTTATTGTAGTGATACATCATTTTCCAAAAATTTGATAGAAATTCAGACGTTCATTCGAATTTTGTATGTTACTGGATTCAAAACCATGCCATCAATAAGAAGCTACTGGTCGAATTGCCCGTCTTTTGAAAGTGTTTTGAGCAATATCGCAATTAAACATATTTTATTTATTACCATGTGTTTCTGTTTTTGAATTTTCGCACAAAGGTAATAAATTTTTGTAAAAATAAAATGAACTGGAAAGTAAAAATGTGTATATATGTAAGAACTTGTATATAACTAAGACTAAGAACGGCCACCCCAATGGGTTAGGGCAGCAAGTTTGTTTTGGTTTTTTATTCTTAATTAGACCAATTTATATGGCCACAGAAAATTTCGTTGAAATTGCTCCAGTCCTTGGTTAACCGATCACGTCCATTGTTAATAGAAATATTTTCTGCTATAAGGAAAATATGTGTACACAATTTCATTACGATATGTAAATTTTTCTTCGAGTTATGGCTCCAAAAACATAGAAAATTGCTTTACCATAAAAGAGGCGGTGCCACACCCATTTTAAAAAATTTTAGTGTTTTAAAATTTAATGTTACAATTCAATTTAGAAAGTAAAATTCTAATGATACAAAGCACTTTTTCGCTAAGATATAGCTTATTATTTTCGTCTACGACCCTTTTAAAAATCTTTTACATATATAAAAGAGGCCGTGGTCTTTAACCGATCTCGTCCATTTTCTTTTTTCAGAAATATTTCCTGCTATAGGGAAAATTTGTGTACCCAATTTTATTACGATCCGTTAATTTTTCTTCGAGTTATGGCTCCCGAAACATAGAAAATTGCTTAGCCATAAAAGGGGCGGTGCCATGTTTAAAATTTGAAGTTTTTCCTACTTATTGTTATAAGTCCACTTGGGAAATCAAATACCGTTGATATAAAGCTCTTTTTTGCAAAGATATTGCTTATTTTATTCGTCCACGACACTTTAAAATATTTTATATAAAAGTGGGCGTGGTACTTATAGGGAAAATTTGTGTACCCAATTTTATTACGATCCGTTAATTTTTCTTCGAGTTATGGCTCCCGAAACATAGAAAATTGTTTAGTCATAAAAGGGGCGGTGCCACGTCAATTTTTTAAAATTTGAAGTTTTTCCTATTTATTGTTATAAATCCACTTGGGGAATGAAATAGCATTGATATAAAGCTCTTTTTTTCAAAGATATATCTTATTTTATTCGTCCACGAAGCTTTTAAAAATCTTTTATAAAAAAGTGGGCGTGGTCCTTAACCGATTTCGCTAATTTTTCTTCAAAGCATTCCTTATAGTAAAGGCAACCTCTCTGCCGAATTTTGTTAGGTTTAGCGATTTTTGATTTATGATTAATAATATTTGTAAAATTGATTTTATCACAAGTAGGCGGTGCCACGCCCATTTAAACATTTTTTTTTAAATTTTTTTTTTAAATGTTTATCAAAAGTCTCAATATCAGTCCACATGTCAAATTTCAACATTCTAAGTGTATTTTACTAAATAATCATGTTTTTTGTGTTTTCCAAAAAGTTATATATATAAAAAGTGGGCGTGATTATGATCGGATTTTGTTAATTTTCAATACCAATCTATTCTGGGTCGTGTACCGAATTTAGTCAAGATATCTCAATATTTACTCAAGTTATCGTGTTAAAGGACGGACGGACATGGCTCAATCAAAGTTTTTAAACGGTTTTATTTAGGTTGACTTGAAAGGTTGCACTTGTTGAAAGGTTGAATTTTGTTATTAAAATTTAAGTAACTTCCCGATAAGCTACAAGCTTGAAACTTGGAATATAGTTCAGAACCCGATGACAATGCAATAATAAGAAAAAAATCGCCGCTAGGTGGCGCAAGGATCGAGATATTCGCAAAAATCGTATTTGTGGTCCGATTTTGCTCACATTTGGAACACATAATACATACAAGAATGGAAAGCGACCTATGAAAAAAATCGCCGCTAGGTGGCGCAAGGATCGAGATATTCACAAAAATCGTATCTTTGGTCCGATTTGGCTCATGTTTGGAAAACGTAACACATACTCGAATAGAAACCGACCTGTGAAAAAAGTCGCCGCTAGGTGGCGCAAGGATCGAGATATTCACAAAAATCGTTTTTGTGGTCCGATTTGGCTCATATTTGAAACACATAGTACATACAAGAATAGAAAGCGACCTATGAAAAGGAATCGCCGCTAGGTGGCGCAAGGATCGAGATATTCACAAAAATCGTATTTTTGGTCCGATTTGGCTCATATTTGGAACACATAATACATACAAGAATAGAAAGCGACCTATAAAAAAATCACCGCTGGGTGGCGCAAAGATCGAGATATTCAAAAAAATCGTATTTGTTGCCCGGTTTGGTCCATATTTGGAACACATAATACATACATGAATAGAAAGCGACCTATGATGTCCGATTTGGCTCATATTTGGAAAAAATATTACATACAGTCCGGTAGATGTGACATTAAAATATTTTGGAGTTGGAGGAAGGACAAGCAAACGTGGCGCAGAGTCGAGTAAAAATCTTTGGAAGGATTATGTATTGAGGACTTAGATTGTAACAAATTGTCAGGGAAGAGTCTTTGTGATAAGGAGTCACTAAATGAACTAAATAGAATGGGAAATAATAGGCAATTAAATAAAGACTAAAAACTTGAAAATAAAATAATTAAAAAACATTTTTTAGTTAAACGGTTTTATTGGAAACAATACTTAAATAAATAAATAAATGTAAGGCGCGATAACCTCCGAAGTGGTCTAAGGCCGAGCTTCTCTTCCAATTTGCGTCGTGCTCCTCTTGATTTTTCCCTACAAATTGGCCGGACGGGACCTACATGTTTTATGCCGACTCCGAACGGCATCTGCAAGGCAGATGAGTTTTCACTGAGAGCTTTTCATGGCAGAAATACAATCGGAGCGCTTGCCAGACACTGCCGAGGGGCGACCCCGCTTAGAAAAATTTTCTTCTAATTGAAAAATCTTATTTCTAAAATATTGATGTTGCTTTGCCCGGGAGTTGAACCCAGGGCATACGGTGTGATAGGCGGAGCACGCTACCATCACACCACGGTGGCCGCCAAACAATATGAAACAATACTTACATGAAGTAATAATAACACTAACTAGTACCCGATCCTTGAGTCTTTCACAAGTAGCTGGTGACTTACATAATCCAAAGGACATTACTGTAAACTGCCAAAGACCATCTCCGACATTGAAGGCTGTTTTCTCCTTGTCTTCCTCCTTCACCTCCTTTTGCCAGTAACTTCTTTTTAAGTCCATTGTGGAAAACCATTTTGTACCAGATAGCGAGCCCAGAGTGTCGTCAATTCTTGGCAATGGGTAGCTATCCTTTTTCGTAACGTCATTCAACTTCCGGTAGTCCACGCAAAACCTCATTTTTTCATCATTCTTCTTCACAAGTACCACCGGTGAGCTCCATGGACTAGCTGATGGTTCGATTACGCCGCTGTCGCTCATTTCTTGTATGATTTGACTCACCACTTCCCGCTTCGCCAGTGGAACACTACGAGGAGCTTGACGGATCGGCCTCGCATCTCCAGTGTCAATTTGATGTTTCACAACGTTGGTGCGGCTTGGTTTGGAGCCATCTTGGTCAAATATGTTTGCGTACTTTACGATCAGATGTTTTGCCTTACTCTGATAGTCGTCCTCTAGCCCCTCCGTCCATGCTGTGATGTCATTTGAAATATTAATCTTGCTAGTTGAAACGTTTTCCTGAAGCTGTTCGCAGTTAATAACTATTTCAGCATCTTGGCATCTTCCCAATATAGCTCCTTTGGTCAGTTTGAGTGGTGACTTGAACTCATTGAGTACTCTTACCGGAATACGTCCATCTTGTTTTGTCATAACCAGGGTTTTTCCTGCAAGTACATTCGGTGTACATTTGTTTGCTGCTTCGACAACCCACAATTTGTTTGCCCCACAATCTCCATCAACCTTTGCCCAGATGACTGCTTCTGATTTTGGTGGTACGGGGGCTAAAGCCCTCCCCCTCGGTTCGAACTAAGTCATTGCGTGCAAGTTTGAGGTATCATACGTGCGAGTAACGTGCATTTTGCACGTAACGGCATACTGAGGACACACGGTATGGTTTTAAATGTTTTATGCCAAAAATTGTCTACTGTGAATATCTTTAACGAATACATCTCGCATTTTTTACAGAAATTGAATTAAACTCACTTTTCTATGGTTAGGAAGCTCTGAAAGTTGAAATAAATGGCATAGAGGGCTCTACTCGTTAAAAACTTAACAGCATATTGTCAGCCCCGTCTTTACTTGTTATAATTCTATTTATATTTTCTAATAACAAAAATACGTTAAGTAAGCAGTAATTACTTTGTTCCGCCATATATAAGAAAAAACTTAACGCCGGCACATATGGCTCGGCTCGTCTTTCCATCGAAACGACTTTCATCACTTTCATCGCTTTCTTCATTTTCGAAGTTTTCTGCTGTTGCTGGCACTTGCTTTTTTAATTAAATATCTGATAAAAAAATTCTTTAGTGGCGTTTTATGCAAAATATCTCTTTACCTTTTCATTTCTACGTTGTATGTATGTATGTATTTATTGACAAGATATTAGTACAATAAGATCTAGGATCTTTTATAGTAGAACCAAGATGAATAACTCTTATAATAATAAAAATAATAAAATAAGTCGAACTATGTCAAACTTAATAACAAACTCGAATTTATTAATAAAAAATTTAATAGGAAAATTGTATTTAAAACTAGCATCTATAGTTAATATATAAATAAATAAATAAATTATTACACTTTGAGAATAACATAGTGGGAAAGCTCATTCACATTGACTAGTAATTGTAGATAGCGAAAACTCAGATATACATATTTACGTTAACTGAAATAAGTATAAATAATATTTATAAAGTTGCTTTTATTAAGACTACTTCGAATAGGTGCTGGAATAGAGTTCCATGTACGAATAGCATTGACAAAGAATAGCCGGGCCGAAGTTAAATAGTTATAAGTTGGCACTATTAAATCGTTGATTCGCGCAGATCTGGGGAAAACTAACTTATCATATAAGTAGCTTGGCTCTTTACAATTAATAAGTCGATAGAGAAAAATACAGTTTCTGGCTTTCAGGTAATTAGAAATTTCACAGCCCAACAAACGCGATCTCCAACCAGATATGTGGTCAAACTTACTTAATCCGAACACATAACGGGTGACATGGTTGAATGCTACATCAATTTTGTGTGCAGACTGGGAACTAACTTGCTGTACACTAGCTCAGAGTAGCAAATTATCGGCATAATTAATTGTATGGCAAGCTTTCTCCTAATGTTAGCGGGGGTAAAGTTTGCAGACATTCTCAGGTTCCTCAGAACATAATACACCTTACTAACAACAGAGTTCACATCGTCGTTGCAAGTCAAAGTAGTATTGATAATGAAACCAAGATTGGTTACTTTGAGTACTAGTTTTAGGCTTTTGTCGGCAATGTACACAGGTGGTATATTTTGAAAATCTAGTCGCTTTTTAGCTATGGGCAGCACATACGATTTATCACTATTTAGGCATATTTCATTTTTCGTCGCCTAGTCAGAAATGGATGTTAGGTCCCTATTCAACCTCGAGCATATATCACCTGTGTCCTCATGATTCCCGGATAGATATAGCATATATCGTCAGCATAAGCATGCATGTGTACATGCTGGCATACATAGAAAATATCGTTAATAAAAATACTGAATAGTAGCGGCCCCAAAATAGATCCTTGCGGTACCCCAGTGAGTAACGGTTTTAGACTAGACGCTTCGGAGCCCATTTTGACACGCTGGGATCTACCCGTCAGATAGCTCCGCATGAGACGCGTTGCGGAATCCTTAAAACCAAAGTAGTTTTTTAGCTTCATACAAAGCAAGTCAAAATTCACCGAGTCAAACGCTTTTGAAAAGTCAAGTAAACATAGTAAAGTCAATTGATTTTTGTCGAAGGATACCCTAATGTCATCTAAAATTTTTAGTATAGCCGTGGAACAACTGTGCCTAGCTCTGAAGCCTGACTGATATGGGGACAAGGGGGCAAAAATTTTAATATGGTCAAGTATTTGTTCGAACAGCAATATCTCGAAGACATTTGAGAGAGCAGGCAAGATGCTTATTGGCCGAAAATCACTGGGACAACATGCAGACTTAGTTTTGGCGATGGGTCGAACCGTGGCAACTTTCCACCCATCAGGGAAGCATGAAGTTGTGATACTGTGATTCAGGATATGGGTGAGGGTTGGCAAAATGTAAGGTGCAATCAATTTCACGAACTTAATTGGTATGTTGTCCTCACCAATTGCATTCGATTTTATATTGTAAATGCATCTAGCCACACCATATTCCGACACAGTTTTAAACTCAAAGGTTCGACACACAGGCACGTCAGAGGAAGTATAAGAGGGGGTACTAGTACTAACACAAGACGAGGAGACGTTTTATTGAAAACAATACTTACATGAAGTAATAATAACACTAAAAGCTAGAAAATAATGTTATAACTAGTACCCGATCCTTAAGTCTTTCACAAGTAGCTGGTGACTTACATAATCCAAAGGGCATTACTGTAAACTGTCAAAGACCTTCTCCGACATTGAAGGCTGTTTTCTCCTTGTCTTCCTCCTTCACTTCCACTTGCCAGTAACCTCTTTTTAAGTCCATTGTGGAAAACCATTTTGTACCAAATAGCGAGCCCAGAGTGTCGTCAATTCTTGGCAATGGGTAGCTATCCTTTTTCGTAACGTCATTCCACTTCCGGTAGTACACGCAAAACCTCATTTTTCCATCATTCTTCTTCACAAGTACCACCGGTGAGCTCCATGGACTAGCTGATGGTTCGATTACGCCGCTGTCGCTCATTTCTTGTATGATTTGACTCACCACTTCCCGCTTCGCCAGTGGAACACTACGAGGAGCTTGGCGGATCGGCCTCGCATCTCCAGTGTCAATTGGATGTTTCACAACGTTGGTGCGCCTTCAGAGAAATGTCCAATCGGAAACCTAAATACACCCGTTCACCAAATTTTATCAAGATATCTCAAAAATTGAGGGACTAGTTTGCATACAAACAGACAGAAAGACAGACGGACATGGCTAAATCAACTCAGCTCTTCATATTGATTATTTCGATATACTTAATGGTGGGTCTTGTTATTTTCCTTTAAGGAATTACAATCTTGAGATTCGTGCCAAAGTTAATATACCATTTCATTTTCATGAAATTTATAAAAATAGGTGGGTACTTTGTGTGAGGATGCGAAATTTCACGTTTTTTGTGGTCTGCATGTAAAACTATGACTACGAATCACGTATTTCAACAATAAATGACGTAAACGTAAGTATTTGAGGAAATTTGATGAAATTTCAAGCTTCTAGCCGTAAGAAGGGGGCAAAAATGACAGTTTATGTTATGTTTTTTGTGTTTTCCAAAAAGTTATATATATAAAAAGTGGGCGTGATTATGATCGGATTTCGTTAATTTTCGATCGAGATATTCACAAAAATCGTATTTGTGGTCCGATTTGGCTCATATTTGGAACACATAATACATACAAGAATAGAAAGCGACCTATAAAAAAATCGCCGCTGGGTGGCGCAAAGATCGAGATATTCAAAAAAATCGTATTTGTTGCCCGGTTTGGTCCATATTTGGAGCACATAATACATACATGAATAGAAAGCGACCTATGATGTCCGATTTGGCTCATATTTGGAAAAAATATTACATACAGTCCGGTAGATGTGACATTAAAATATTTTGGAGTTGGAGGAGGGACAAGCATACGTGGCGCAGAGTCGAGTAAAAATCTTTGGAGGGATTATGTATTGAGGACTTAGATTGTAACAAATTGTCAGGGAAGAGTCTTTGTGATAAGGAGTCACTAAATGAACTAAATAGAATAGGAAATAATAGGCAATTAAATAAAGACTAAAAACTTGAAAATAAAATAATTAAAAAACATTTTTTAGTTAAACGGTTTTATTGGAAACAATACTTACATGAAGTAATAATAACACTAACTAGTACCCGATCCTTGAGTCTTTCACAAGTAGCTGGTGACTTACATAATCCAAAGGGCATTACTGTAAACTGCCAAAGACCATCTCCGACATTGAAGGCTGTTTTCTCCTTGTCTTCCTCCTTCACCTCCTTTTGCCAGTAACTTCTTTTTAAGTCCATTGTGGAAAACCATTTTGTACCAGATAGCGAGCCCAGAGTGTCGTCAATTCTTGGCAATGGGTAGCTATCCTTTTTCGTAACGTCATTCAACTTCCGGTAGTCCACGCAAAACCTCATTTTTCCATCATTTTTCTTCACAAGTTCCACCGGTGAGCTCCATGGACTAGCTGATGGTTCGATTACGCCGCTGTCGCTCATTTCTTGTATGATTTGACTCACCACTTCCCGCTTCGCCAGTGGAACACTACGAGGAGCTTGACGGATCGGCCTCGCATCTCCAGTGTCAATTTGATGTTTCACAACGTTGGTGCGGCTTGGTTTGGAGCCGACTTGGTCAAATATGTTTGCGTACTTTACGATCAGATGTTTTGCCTTACTCTGATAGTCTTCCTCTAGCCCCTCCGTCCATGCCGTGATGTGATTTGAAATATTAATCTTGCTAGTTGAAACGTTTTCCTGAAGCTGTTCGCAGTTAATAACTATTTCAGCATCTTGGCATCTTCCCAATATAGCTCCTTTGGTCAGTTTGAGTGGTGACTTGAACTCATTGAGTACTCTTACCGGAATACGTCCATCTTGTTTTGTCATAACCAGGGTTTTTCCTGCAAGTACATTCGGTGTACATTTGTTTGCTGCTTCGACAACCCACAATTTGTTTGCCCCACAATCTCCATCAACCTTTGCCCAGATGACTGCTTCTGATTTTGGTGGTACGGGGGCTAAAGCCCTCCCCCTCGGTTCGAACTAAGTCATTGCGTGCAAGTTTGAGGTATCATACGTGCGAGTAACGTGCATTTTGCACGTAACGGCATACTGAGGACACACGGTATGGTTTTAAATGTTTTATGCCAAAAATTGTCTACTGTGAATATCTTTAACGAATACATCTCGCATTTTTTACAGAAATTGAATTAAACTCACTTTCTTATGGTTAGGAAGCTCTGAAAGTTGAAATAAATGGCATAGAGGGCTCTACTCGTTAAAAACTTAACAGCATATTGTCAGCCCCGTCTTTACTTGTTATAATTCTATTTATATTTTCTAATAACAAAAATACGTTAAGTAAGCAGTAATTACTTTGTTCCGCCATATATAAGAAAAAACTTAACGCCGGCACATATGGCTCGGCTCGTCTTTCCATTGAAACGACTTTCATCACTTTCATCGCTTTCTTCATTTTCGAAGTTTTCTGCTGTTGCTGGCACTTGCTTTTTTAATTAAATATCTGATAAAAAAATTCTTTAGTGGCGTTTTATGCAAAATATCTCTTTACCTTTTCATTTCTACGTTGTATGTATGTATGTATTTATTGACAAGATATTAGTACAATAAGATCTAGGATCTTTTATAGTAGAACCAAGATGAATAACTCTTATAATAATAAAAATAATAAAATAAGTCGAACTATGTCAAACTTAATAACAAACTCAAATTTATAAATAAAAAATTTAATAGGAAAATTGTATTTAAAACTAGCATCTATAGTTAATATATAAATAAATAAATAAATTATTACACTTTGAGAATATCATAGTGGGAAAGCTCATTCACATTGACTAGTAATTGTAGATAGCGAAAACTCAGATATACATATTTACGTTAACTGAAATAAGTATAAATAATATTTATAAAGTTGCTTTTATTAAGACTACTTCGAATAGGTGCTGGAATAGAGTTCCATGTACGAATAGCATTGACAAAGAATAGCCGGGCCGAAGTTAAATAGTTATAAGTTGGCACTATTAAATCGTTGATTCGGGCAGATCTGGGGAAAACTAACTTATCATATAAGTAGCTTGGCTCTTTACAATTAATAAGTCGATAGAGAAAAATACAGTTTCTGGCTTTCAGGTAATTAGAAATTTCACAGCCCAACAAACGCGATCTCCAACCAGATATGTGGTCAAACTTACTTAATCCGAACACATAACGGGTGACATGGTTGAATGCTACATCAATTTTGTGTGCAGACTGGGAACTAACTTGCTGTACACTAGCTCAGAGTAGCAAATTATCGGCATAATTAATTGTATGGCAAGCTTTCTCCTAATGTTAGCGGGGGTAAAGTTTGCAGACATTCTCAGGTTCCTCAGAACATAATACACCTTACTAACAACAGAGTTCACATCGTCGTTGCAAGTCAAAGTAGTATTGATAATGAAACCAAGATTGGTTACTTTGAGTACTAGTTTTAGGCTTTTGTCGGCAATGTACACAGGTGGTATATTTTGAAAATCTAGTCGCTTTTTAGCTATGGGCAGCACATACGATTTATCACTATTTAGGCATAGTTCATTTTTCGTCGCCCAGTCAGAAATGGATGTTAGGTCCCTATTCAACCTCGAGCATATATCACCTGTGTCCTCATGATTCCCGGATAGATATAGCATATATCGTCAGCATAAGCATGCATGTGTACATGCTGGCATACATAGAAAATATCGCTAATAAAAATACTGAATAGTAGCGGCCCCAAACTAGATCCTTGCGGTACCCCAGTGAGTAACGGTTTTAGACTAGAGGCTTCGGAGCCCATTTTGACACGCTGGGATCTACCCGTTAGATAGCTCCGCATGAGACGCGTTGCGGAATCCTTAAAACCAAAGTAGTTTTTTAGCTTCATACAAAGCAAGTCAAAATTCACCGAGTCAAACGCTTTTGAAAAGTCAAGTAAACATAGTAAAGTCAATTGATTTTTGTCGAAGGATACCCTAATGTCATCTAAAATTTTTAGTATAGCCGTGGAATAACTGTGCCTAGCTCTGAAGCCTGACTGATATGGGGACAAGGGGGCAAAAATTTTAATATGGTCAAGTATTTGTTCGAACAGCAATATCTCGAAGACCTTTGAGAGAGCAGGCAAGATGCTTATTGGCCGAAAATCACTGGGACAACATGCAGACTTAGTTTTGGGTCGAACCGTGGCAACTTTCCACCCATCAGGGAAGCATGAAGTTGCGATACTGTGATTCAGGATATGGGTGAGGGTTGGCAAAATGTAAGGTGCAATCAATTTCACGAACTTAATTGGTATGTTGTCCTCACCAATTGCATTCGATTTTATATTGTAAATGCATCTAGCCACATCATATTCCGACACAGTTTTAAACTCAAAGATTCGACACACAGGCACGTCAGAGGAAGTATAAGAGGGGGTACTAGTACTAACACAAGACGGGGAGAGGCGGCAAACAAATGAATTATTTAGGAGGTCGGGACAGAGGGAACAATCAGAACTGTCACTTACATGTACACGAAGATGTTTTAAATTACGCCACAAAACATGATTCGGCAATGATGTGTCCAACATTTTACTAAAATATTTACACTTCTCTCGCTTTATAATAGCAGTTGTCTCGTTCCGGACAAGCTTGTATTCACGCCAATTGGTTTCATTGCGGTTCCTTTTCCAAACGGAGTATCTTTTATTACGCTTGATGATCATTGTTCGAACTGATCTGTTGAACCAAGGGCAAGATGGTTTACCCAGATAGGCACGTACCGGAACATGAGCCGTATAGAGATTTCCCAGGATACCATTCAAAAATCTTAATTTTTTATGTACCGAGCTTAGACCCCAACAAACCGGCCAGTTAATGTGAGCAATGTCATTTAATAGATTGTTTACGTTCAGCATTCGGTAATCTGGGAAAAGGGGCGGACTAGAAGCTATATCATTGTCATTAAACTTAATGTCAAACGAACAGAAAATTAGGTCATGGTCCGAGACAAACGACATTTGATCAAACTTTAGAACAATTGACACATCAGACACAATGAAATAATCGAGAAGACTAGGACAGCAATTTTGTCCGAACCTTGTGGGAACAGACATGTTAACTACACCAAGACCAACACCGGAAACATCGTCTAACAGGCGGCTGCTATATACGTCACTACATAAAAGGTTTACATTAAAATCTCCACATATAATATCAGTAAAATCAACAGCGACTGAGGGCAACATTGTAAAGTATTCCTTAACACTACAATATTTATGAGGATTATAAACACACGATGAAAGAACTTTGGGCAATGGACTAGACACTTCAACTAACAAATGTTAAGTACCGCTATCAGATATACCTGATATTAACCGACTCCTAAGATACTTTCTACAATATATAGCTACACCACCACCCTTTATATCCTTCCTATCCATCCTGTACAGTACGTAGTCCTTTATGTCAAAATGGGCGTCCTTGACTTCAGATCTAAACCAGGTTTCGGATACGCAAATAACGTCAACACACGACGGTTCGAACACAGCTCTAATAATATCCATTTTTTCGATGTTCAGGCTACGCGCATTTAAATGAACAACATTAAACCCTTTTTGGCGATTGCATAATATGTTTAGCATAGCAAGGCTATTGTCTTCAATGCTGTTCGAATATCTATTGTTTCCAAACACTAAAAAGAGAGGAAGTGGAGGCTAAAGCAACTTTAAATGATTGAAAACACAAATACCGTAAAAACAAATACGAACAGAAAATTTGCGCCATCTTCACATAACAAAAATAAAAATAAATAGAATACAAAAAAACAAACAAATATATAAGCTTAGGGCTAGCAAAACTGCTCCAGATCCTCTTCACATGAGATCTTTATGGGCTGCATGGCTTTGTCGCTACCTTGCCTGATGTAGACACAGCCACGACAACTGAAGGCCGCCTGCAGCTTCCCCTCTCGACGTAATTTAATCGCTGCTTGGAGAAGAATGCGCTTTTCCCTAGGAAGGCTCTCATGAAGATTAAAATTACCCTGTATTCCAAGAGATGCCAACGTAACGACGGATTTCGTACGCCTACGGTAGTCGCTAAAATCTCGGAGAGTACGATTCCTATCCAGCGGTGAATGAAATTTAATGATGATTGCCGCGTTGACTCCAGCTCGCGGGGGCTTAGTTCGAAAAATTTCTCTAATTTGTGGAGACTGGAAGTCAATTGACAGACAAACAAGGTTAAAAATGCTTTTAAGGTTTTCTCCTTCCTTGAACGGAACGCCGAAGGCGACAGCGTCAGCAGAAATGTCCAGAGTCGATCTACTCTCTAAGCTTTTTGCAAGATCCACCTTTATTCGTTCAACTTCAGCCTCAGACTTTTCCAGCTTCTCATTCAGCTGCAATATACGCTCCGATGATTCACCAACAGCAGCAGAAAGTGATGAAATCTCCGCTTCGATCCGTTTTGTGAGCTTCGCTTCCACCTCACCATTTCTCTGAAAGACACTCTCGATTAATACTCGTAACTGATCAGTCTGTTGGTGTACCTTCGACTCTACTTCCTTCAGTGTATTATATACAGCTGTTAGGGTGACAACTTTACCCTCATCAATTTTCGGAGTCTTCGGTGTGGGAGAACCTTTGCTCACGCGACGTTTCGGGGCAGCAGGAAGAGCAGTGTAAGGCATAACAACAATTGGACGTGACGAATGCAAACTGAAAGAAAATTTGGATTTCTCGATACACCTGGTCACCTTAATATATGTCAGTTGACTGGCAACCCTGTTCACTGGGGAAAATGAGTGGTGTTTTGGCAATAATCTTTGTCGTCTTTCGTTTAATTTTTGGCGCAATAATAATGTTTATATAGTGTATGTACGTGTGTCAGAAAGTAAAATTTCAAATTTATTGTTTTAACTTTGTCAATGACACTGCCAAATGACGCTTCAAGTGTATATCACAATTCACAGCACCAAAATTTTAATGCTACTTGCCAAGTTAAACCCCGAACTCGGGGGGTGCTAAACTAAATCGCTGCCGAAGTAATTAATAAATATTAAAAGACAACAGTAGTGATGATAACTTTTGGCTGGTTATAGATCGAATAGTATTTAACAAAATCGTGTAAGTGATGACACTTGATAATCGATTAATGTTTTATTATCAGCTGATTACCAAGCTGCCACATCATCATAACGAAAAAAATAAAATAAAATTTCGATGTCATTTGATACACACATTACAAATTTCACAATCCGAGTTGCCCAAATAGAATAGGAGCCAAAAAAGGGCAAACATTTTAAAGACGGAGAAAAAAGGGCTATGGGCTAATCCCGAATTACAGAGCTACAATTTACTACCCTTTCCTGGACTACATAATTTCTTCATTGACGTAAAGGTTCAAAGGTGAATTTTTGAAAATACTGCCTCTGGAGGGACTGATTCCAGCATACTCTGCAGTCTAACGATTGAAGAAATTGTACTTGATGCTAAAGTTTATAAAAAAGATCTCACCAGTTACAATGAGACAGTGCTGAAAAATGAGATTTTATTGTGGCATAACCATTGCAAAAGTGATCCATTCAAGAGTACTCAAACAGCTACTGATGCCCTGAAAATCATTAAATCAGCACACTTTTCTTCATTTTTTTCAAAAGTGACGACACTGTTGCAAAAATATTTGCGACTATCCCTTTTACGGAGCCAACTGAGCCAAACAAACTTTAAGTTCCTTTTTTTTATTCGTATGGTAACTCTTATTATTATTTATTGTGACTTGAATTCTTATACCACTGTGGATATTGTATAATTCGATTCTTTGCAATATTGACCGTTTCCGCTTCCTTTTAAAAACGAACGGAGGAAGAGAAGCACGAATAAGTAAGAGGGAGATTTTGTCAAATTATATTGTATTAATCAATAACATTCTTCCAGATATTAAAACGCAACAAATTTTAGAAGTGTATGTAAACTGTCGTTTTTAATATATTTGTGTTCTTATGCCACTGCCGAACCTTATTTTTAATATTTATTCTGGTGACGCATGTCACGATACAATTTGCGAAACAGAATAATTTGGTCAACCGATAGTGCAAGCATAGACATAAAAAATTCCGAACATAGCTCAGAAAATGAGGAGGAGCTGGATCGCACCGTAATCGACCAAGAGGATGCAATTTCCAAACTACAGGAACAAATAAAGAATTTGCAATTTTCTCTTGCTGCTTCTGAGAACGAGAGGTTATGTTTGAAACAAACACTTTCATTGACACAATTAGGTGCACCTGCCAGCACATCAAAGGCAACTGTCTCTCTTGCCGACATGAGCCACGCCAACACACCCACCGCCACTAGAAGCTACAGTAGCGCAATAGGCTACTCCGCATATTTTCCAGCCGCTATTGATAATTTTGCCGATCGTACAATACAATCAAATACTCCTATAAATAACGCCTACGTCAATCGTGCGGACGAAAGTTCCATACGAATGATAAATTCTACCGCCAATCTAAATGAAGTACAAATTTCTACTTACAATAACGCCGCCTCTTTCGCCGAGTTACCAGTCTCAGCCAGTATTTTCACTACCAACGCCAATGCTGCTCATCGTACAACAGGTAATTTCCCGTCATTTTACTTGCCCAACGTTAGTTCTGCCGAAGTAAACGCCCCTACAAGCCCCCCACATAATTTGCCATTAAACAATCAAATAACGTGGACACCGTGGTATAATCAGCCGCCAATGCGAAAATTGCGAGATTTGCCAGAGTTTTCCGGTGCCGCAGAAGAGTGGCCAATGTTCTCGGTTGCATTTAAAGAAACTACAAGCGCATTTGGCTACTCAAATTTCGAAAATTTACAACGCCTCCAAAAATGTTCAAAAGGAGACGCCCGTAGTAGGGTAGAATCTTTATTGATTCATCCTTCGAGCGTTAACGCAATCATGTCAACGCTCCAATTTCACTTTGGCTGCCCTGAGTTGCTAGTTAGGAGTCAACTCTCTAAGGCACGAGCATTTCCTGCTATCAGCTTCAAAAATATCAGCGAAATTGTTAATTTGTCCACAATGGTTTCAAATCTTGTTGCCTTTCTCGAGAATGCTGATGCCTCGCCCCACCTCTCAAATCCAATGCTGCTTGAAGAGCTTGTAAGCAAACTGCGGCAAAATAAAAGAGAAGAATGGGCTCGTCACATATTCGCCATAAATAAACCATATCCAACTATACAAGAATTTAGCATCTGGTTGCAACAAATATCTTTATATATCGCTATGACTACTGAAGTTAATACGTCAAAAACAAACAAAGGTCAGCTTGCACAAAAAAGTAATAGAATTTCAAGACCATTGTTAACGATAGGAGAAAAAAAACAAAGATGCCAGTTTTGTAATTCGAATCATAAATTGTACCAGTGTACTAATTTCAAAGACGCCGATTATAATAAACGTTGGGAAGTTGTAAAAAAGAATAGATTATGTTTTTCTTGCCTTTCTACAAGCCACAACATGCAAAATTGTCCTCGCCGGCGTGAATGTGGTGTATCAGCTTGCCGTAAATACCACCATAAATTACTCCATAACCACATAACAGCAACCCTACATGCTGGCAACGCCGCTCACACAGAAAAAGCTGTGGCAACTGTTAGCGAATGTCAAAAGAACAATCATCAAAACAATAATCGCAAAATAAACAAACAAAACTTGCAAAAAGGCAATGAATGTGGTACTTTGCTTAAATTTTTGCCGATAAAACTGCATGGACCAAAAGGCAGCTTGGAAGTAATGGCCTTTATAGACGATGGGTCGAAGGTTACACTATTAGAGGAACGCATAGCCAATCGTATAGGTTTGAGAGGTGCAAGTAATTTGTTGCACTTAAAGTTGTTTCGCTAAACAAACGACAACAGAAGTATCAAAGCGAGTGGAAGTGGAAGTTTCTAGTGCACACGAGTCAACGCGATTTCACATGAAAGATGTACGTACAATAAAGCAACTTCTTCTACCCCCACAGAGTTTATGTGCCGAGGAGTTTAAGCAAACCTATGAAGATTTAAGCAATATTCCTATTGAGAGCTACAAAAACGCTGTACCGCATATTTTAATAGGTGTGTCACGTACCAATTTAGTTAGACCCCTGCGTGTTATAAACTTTTCTGAAGGTTATACGGCTCACGAGACAAAGCTAGGATGGACACTTTTTGGTTCCAATGAGAATAGGGAGGATAACACTACCATTTGTCATGTGCATATTGAAGAAAATTATATGTGTTAGCTACAAAAACAAATATCTGAATTCCTTATGTTTGAGAATTACCAAACAAATGCTTTGCCTGAAATAAAATCTGCTAGTGATGTTAGGGCCGAAAAAATACTTGAAGAAACAACCAAGTAAACTGATGGTAGGTATGAGACCGGACTTTTGTGGAAAGATGATGACGTGTCGCTTCCTGAAAGTTACACTATGGCGTTAAAACGTCTCCAAATAGTAGAAAGAAAAATGATGCTTGATGAAAGTTATGCCAAATGGTATAATGAAAAAATAAACGAGTACGTAGATAAGGGTTATGTTAGAAAGCTGAGTTCAGCTGAAGCCGGCCATGTAGATCAGCGGACATGGTATTTACCGCATTTCGCTGTGTACAATATGAATAAAAGTAAGAAACCTAGACTCGTTTTCGATGCTACTGCAAAAATAAATGGAGCTTCGCTAAATTTAGTTCTCATGAAAGGGCCCGATTCTTATCAGCCAAAGTCATTGCAGTCAATTCTTTTTAAATTTCGCGAAGGCAAGATTGCCGTTTGTGGAGATATTCGCGAAATGTTCCACCGCGTTAATATACGCCAGCCAGATCAAAATTCTCAGCGATTCCTTTGGCGAGAAGGTGATCGTGGTAGACAGCCTGATGTGTACGTTATGGTTGCAATGATTTTCGGCTCCGCTTGTTCTCCATGCTCAACCCAGTACGTAAAAGCCTGAATGCGAGTAGATTCAAAGAAGAGTATCCGCGTGCTGTAGAAGCGATTGTTGATCGCCATTTTGTAGACAGCTTTTCTAGTGTAAATGAAGCTATACGCGTTACAGAGCAGGTAACTGACATTCACCAAAAAGCTGGGTTCGAACTTCGAGGCTTTGTGTCGAACTCAACGAACTTCTGCGAGCAATTTACAAAAAGCCGAAGCCGGACGAATACACTAACACTACGAAATATATGTGTAGTGGAGACTCAGTTTGCAAGAAAGTGCTAGGCATGCACTGGGATGCAAATAGCGATATATTCACGTTTAAGCTAATGTTTTCAAGAATACCAAAGCAGGTTTTGGACGGTAAACGGCGTCCGACTAAAGCGGAACTGTTGGGCCTCACAATGTCAATCTTTGATCCGTATGGGTTTTTATCTAATATAACGTTAACACCAAAAATTTTGCTGCAAAAGTTATGGCAGTTAAATATAGACTGGCATGAACCCATACCGAATGAAATTAACGAAACCTGGTATCATTGGTACAGGTCTCTCACAGCGCTAACAGCATATAATATACCCAGATGTTATCATTTAGATTTCGATGATCCCTTAACCGATGCAGCTGAATGCATTTATTTGTCGATGCGAGCGAGCTTGCTTACGCAGCCGTTGCATACTGGCGCATTTGCTACTCAAACCAAGTACGATTTAGTTTTGTTGTAGGGAATCCCGTTGCAGCCCACTGAAGCCGTTATCCATCCCACGTTTGGAGCTTCAGTCTGCAGTTCTGGGAACGCGAATTAAAGACGTTATTTTAAGCAGTCACACCGTAAAGCCATAAAAATAGTCTTCTGGTCGGATTCAAAGACCGTAATCCAATGGATTCGTTCCGATGCGCGACGTTATAAGCAATTTGTGTCCAATAGAATATCTGAAATTCTTCACTCGTCTGAAGTCTTACAGTGGAGGTGGGTTCCTGGATCTCAAAATCCAGCTGATGATGCGACGAGACCGCAGAAGGAAGTTAAGCTTTCATCGAACTCCAGGTGGATTCTCGGGCCCTCGTTCCTCGAGTGCCCAGAAAAAAATTGGCCCGTTATGCCAGAAGAAGTGTCGATTATTTCAGAAGAAGAAGAGAAACGGATAAAGCAGCTCTTCACCATCCAAGCCGATGTAGACGTTATATCATTTATGAAGTATTCCAATTATTATAAATTTTTGAGAGTTATGACCTGTGTAAGAATTGCAATTTCCAAGTTCAAGACATATTTACGGAATAATACAACTACGCGAGAAGATTGCAAAATCAATGCATCTGAGCTAAAAAAGACGGAGTATATGTTAGTTCGGTTCGTGCAGGAAGCAACATTTTCTGAGGATATTGTTTTACTCAGAAATAACAAGACCCTGCCAAAGAATAGTTCACTTTTTAGTCTAACACCGGCGATTGATGACGAAGGAGTACTGCGACTGGGTGGCCGAATCGACAATGCTGAATCACTTCCAATGCATACAAGACGGCCAATTATAATGCCAAAAAATCATGCGATGGCACGGTTAATTACTCGTCATTATCATGAGATGTTCTATCATTAAAATCAAGAAGCCATCATTTGCGCTATTAGAAAAAATATTGGATACCCAATATACGAAACCTCCTAGGGTCAGTACAGCATGAATGTCAGCTTTGTAAAAACAAGTCAGCAGCTCCGAATCCGCCACTAATGGGACAAATCCCCATAGATCGACTTACGCCGTATGTTAGACCATTTTCTTACACTGGCGTAGATTATGTTGGGCCCTTTATGGTATCTATAGGCCGCCGGCGTGAAAAAAGATGGGTTGCGCTATTTACGTGCTTGACAGTTCGGGCTATACACTTGGAAATAGCACGAGATCTATCTTCTGACGCAGTAATTTTATGCTTAAAGAATTTCGTGAATCGCAGAGGCATACCTGTACGTATACGCAGCGACAGAGGGACAAACTTCCTTGGGGCAAGTAAAATTGAATGGGTTTGCGTTGAAAAGGGCTTGGAAGCAGAGTGAAGTCGGCGCGGAATTGAGTGGATATTTAGCTCACCAGCTAATCCATCGGCCGGAGGGGCATGGGAGCGTATGGTACGCAGTGTAAAGAGAGTTTTATCATTTACCTTAAAGGAAGTAGCGCCACAAATAGAAGCATTACAAAGTTTGCTTATTGAAGCTGAAAACCTGGTAAACTCTAGGCCGCTCACACATTTATCCATCGATAGCGCTGACCCGGATCCGATAACTCCTAACCACTTTATTCTAGGTTGCCCAAACTACATTCAAACATCTGATTTCTCAAAACCTGTGTGTCTTCAAAAACAATGGCAAATTGTGCAACGGTTGAAACAAACATTCTGGCGCAGGTGGATGTTGGAATATTTGCCAACTCTAACTAGGCGCACCAAATGGCAACAACCAGTTAAGCCGCTAGAGGTCGGGAACGTGTTTATTATCTGCGACGACAAAGAAAGCAGAGGCGAATGGAAACGTGGAATAGTTCTGGAGCTGTATCCTGCTCCTGATGGTCAAGTAAGATCGGCGCTGGTTAAAACAAAAGGTGGGAATCTACGCAGACCTGCCTCAAAACTAGCGGTGCTGGACGTAAGGAGTGAACCTCAAATCACTGATGCTCCTTCGATTCACGGAGGGCGGAATTTTACGGAGCCAACTGAGCCAAACAAACTTTAAGTTCCTTTTTTTATTCGTATAGTAACTCTTATTATTATTTATTGTGACTTGAATTCTTATACCACTGTGAATATTGTATAATTCGATTCTTTGTAATATTGACCGTTTCCGCTTCCTTTTAACAACGAACGGAGGAAGAGAAACCCACGAATAAGTAAGAGGGATATTTTGTCAAATTATATTGTATTAATCAATAACATTCTTCCAGATATTAAAACGCAACAAATTTTAGAAGTGTATGTAAACTGTCGTTTTTAATATATTTGTGTTCTTATGCCACTGCCGAACAATCCCCGTGACATCAGCGACCGCTGAGCGTTCTTTTTCTGTTCTAAAGCGCTTGAAGACTTATTTGAGAGTCAACATGTCTGAAAAACGACTGAATGGTCTGGCACTAGGGAACGTCCACAAAGAAATAGAAACGGACATTGAAGAAATAACCGATCTTTTCTGTAAATAGAAGCCCTGACGACTCGAATATTTGGATTGGTCGATAGAAGATGGAACCAGCCATAAGTGGTTTTGAAAGAAAGGTTTTTATGACTATTTTTATATGGTTGTTATATCATTATCTCGAGTGTGCTGAATAAAAGAAAAACTTCATTTCAGAAAATATTGCTTGTAATTTATTAGTAAGTTATTTATTTTTTTTAATTTTGAAAATCCTCGTTTTGTCATGTCATTTTATATTCTGTATACATTTATTTAACACATCATGGAAAACAAAAACAAAATTTGAAAGTGAAAAAATTATTTTCTCAAAAAAAAAAAAATTGGATACCAACAGATTTTGAAATGAAGAAGCTTCTTGGCTTTTTTTGTGGATGGGTTTTTTGAAAGTCGGATCTTTAAAAGACTATTGGTCCGAAGATTCAATTTCGGGGAAAACAATGTCACGCAATCGCTTTCAACTATTGCTTAGCTTCATGCACTTGTCAGACAATAACTCAATTGTACCAGGTGATCGGCTTGGTAAAATAACACTACTATTGGACATGCTACAAATGAAATACCAAAGAATTTACGTACCAGGTGAACACATATTAATTGATGAGACACTTATTCCATGGCGAGGCAGACTATATTATTCCGAAAATATATACCAAATAAAGCTCATCCTTATGGTATAAATCTTTTTAAGCTGTGCTCTACAGAAGGGTTCACCTGGTCAGTGAAAATATACTCCGGAAAGTCATCAAGTGGATTGAGAGAAGTCGGTTTGGCAAAAAGTGTTTGCGAGGATCTGATCATTGAGTTGAAAGGTGAAGGTCGAAGTTTATATGTAGACAACTTTTACACAAGCTATGAATTGGCTCGTTCAATGCTAAATCAAAAAACACATGTTGTCGGTACACTCCGTGCCAACAAGAAACATTTCCCAAAAGAAGTTATGGTTGCTCCTATAAAGAAAGGCGAAGTAGTGGCTAGAGAAAATGCCAATGGTATAGTTGTACTGAAGTGGAAAGATAAACGCGACATCAGAATGCTATCTGCGAAATATGCCCCGATAATGGTATCCACTTCAGGTGGAGCAAGTAATCCTGAAGAGCCTTCAACTAGTGGAGGATCTAGACGTAAAATACGAATAACAGAAAAGCCATGGGCTGTGGTAGAATATAAGGGGAAATCAGGCATGGATTTTTCCGGCCAAATGGCTTCTTACTCAAATACCTACCCTTCGCAAAGGGTTAAAATGGTATCGAAAACTGAGAATAACTTTTACTCGGACTTTCCGTGGTAAATGCCTTTACTGTGTATAAAGCAGCTACGAATAAAAACATTAATATACGAACATTCCATGAACGCGTTGCTAAGGACTTACTAGATCTCACATCCCCGCAGCCTGTATCGCAATCAAAACATATTATCACAAAAAGAGTAGATGATAATAATAAAAGCATCCGACGTGCTTGCGTTTTGTGCTACTCTCAATCAAAAAAAAAACTTAGTCGAAAGGAAGCAAGAAAAAATATCAAAAGGACAAGTACATACTGTCCACAATGCCCCAACACTCCCCATTTGAGCATTGATTGTTTTCCAAAATATACACATATTAAAAATTAATGTAAATTAAACAAATATATAATTTTAATATTTTTGTATTTTTTTTAACTTTTTTCCCAAATATCGAATGAATTTCAATAAATTTTCAAATCTTAAAAGCACCTTCGAGATTTCATCATAAAACCCGCAAAAGGGCAGATAGCTCTCTGAAATTTGGATCAAATTTTAGGGCAAACATTATGGTACTAGGAAAACATTAAAACAACACTGTAAGTAGTGTCAAACAGAAACGCACGACATTGTCTAATGCGAAACAATACCTGTCGTACGTTTTCGTACGACGTGGCACCCTAGGAAGTATTAGGTGTCGCACGAAAACGTACGACATGGCACTCAGTGTGATATTCAATGCCGTACGATGAACACTGCGCAACTCACATTGCATGTTGTTGTTGCTTCAGCACTAAATTTCTGTAGACGTGCGCACACCCGTCTGTGACAGTTTTATAATTTATTCGCTTCTCATCAGTGGTGTTCATAATATGGAGCATTTCTAAAATAAAACGTTTATTATAAAATATTTCCCTGTCCAGAATAACGACATTATCAAAATCAGGGAAATGTCCGGGAAATGTCTAGGATAAAACATGAGATTTCAACACAGATGAAAAAAGAGAAAACCCACTTATAGATTGCAAATTAACCAAACCCATGCCTCCCACCATTTAACTGCATTTTTTGACAGTGAAGAATTGTTTTTGAATAAACTTACAAGCGATATAAAGAAGACACAGACAAAAAAGTACGAAAGTTTGAGACAGAAGGAAAGGGAAAAATTAAACATTAAGGTAGTACCGGAATGGTTCCGAAACTACAACCTTAAACATTCCACAAGATATTCAGTGGCTCCTTTCTCAAGGTCCAAAATAAGCTTTGCCAACAGAAACATAGGGATCTAGGTGCCCAAAATGTATCCCAAACTTAAATTAGACCTCGTTGTTGTTGTTGTTGTTGTTGTTGTTGTTGTTGTAGCGATTAGGTTACTCCCCGAAGGCTTTGGGGAGTGTTATCGATGTGATGGTCCTTTGTCGGATACAGATCCGATACGCTCCGGTAACACAGCACCATTAAGGTGCTGGCCCGGCCATCACGGGAACGATTTATACGGCCACATTGAACCTTCAGGCCGTCCCTCCCTCCCCACCCCCAAGTTCCGTGAGGAGCTTGGGGTCGCCAGAGCCTCGTCTGTTAGTGAAACGGGATTCGCCGCTCGAAGTTGAGGTTGACAATTGGGTTGGAGAAGCTACATATATATTGCGCTACACAACCCCTTGAATCTGATGCAACAGTGAAAGCTTCACTCAATTGAATGCTGTGGTTTTTGAGTGATGCGAGTACAAACATACATACAGGTAGACAGACCGACAGACAAAAATTTTAAGAACTCTGATTGAGTACGCTAGGTCTAATATGGTCCTCTCCTATCAATATTTCTATAAATCTTCTATTTACAGACATCGACCTGTTACAATTTTAATATATGAATAGATAATACGGATAATCGGAACGGGTTAAGATATCTCAAAACTTAAGGTTAAGATATCTCAAAACTTAAAAAACCTGTTAAAGGCCTCATCAGCAGCTTTTATCTGACCTCCAAATTCGACAAATACATTTGAAAAATACCCGTGTCGATGGTTTTAAATTTAATTAAAACCTGGTTTAATTCCACAGTGAAAGCTGCACTCAATTCTATTCAGCGGTTTTTGCGTGATGCGAGTACAAACATACAGACAGACAAAAATGTTATAACTGCTGACTTGGGTACATGGAGGGCCAATAAGAACCTCTCCATTTAATATATCTTAAATATCTTCATTATACCGACATCGACCGGTTAGAATTTTAATAAGTGTATTGATACTACCACCGCCACCGTGGTGTGATGGTAGTGTGCTCCGCCTACCACACCGAATGCCCTGGGTTCAGACCCCGGGCAAAACAATATCAAAATTTTAGAAATAAGGTTTTTCAATTAGAAGAAAATTTTTCTAAGCGGGGTCGCCCCTCGGCATTGTTTGGCAAGCATTCCGAGTGTATTTCTGCCATGAAAAGCTCTCAGTGAAAACTCATCTGCCTCGCAGATTCCGTTCGGAGTCGGCATAAAACAAGTAGGTCCCGTCCCGCCAATTTGTAGGAAAAATTAAAATGGAGCACGGCACACATTTATTTATTTTTTATTGATACTACCTACCCCTAACCTATATTTTGGTCTCCATTTCCGAAACGGGGTAAGATATCTCAAAACTTAAAAAATGTGTTAAATCTCCCATCAGCAGCCTTTTTTGATATTAGTTTGTACAATTACATTTGAAGAAAACCCGGGTCCAAGTTTTGGGTTTCAAGACACCATAAATTAGTGTTTTTAAATATACCCTTAAATCTAAGTTAGACCTCGTCTGAGGCAACAGTGAAAGTTGCACTCAATTCAATGCAGCGAATACAAATATGCAGACTGGTAGACAATCAGACAGACAAAACTGCTGATTTAGGTTTATGGGATTCAATAAGGACCTCGCCTATCAATATTTCTGAAAATGTTCAATGCACAGACATAGGCCTGTTAAAATTTCAATATGTGAACCACATTTTGGCCTATATCTCGGAAACGGGTTAGTCACCTCAAAAACTTAAAAAACATGTTAAATCTCTCATCAGCAGTCCACGTTTTGGGTTTCAAGACACCAGAAATTCATGTTTTTAAAATGTACCCTAAAACTTAAGTTATTCCTCCTCTGATGTAAAAGAGAAAGGTGCACTCAATTCAATGCAACGTATAAAACGCATAAAAACATTCCGTCAAACATTTCAGGAACTGCTGATTTGGGTTCAGGAGGTGCAATAAGGATCTCTCCCATCAATATTTTTATAAATCTTCAATGTACAGACATCGACTTGATAAATTATAAAATATTAGCGTACCCTCGCCCGCTTCGCTAGGCGATAAATTCAATGATTTGCTGAAAGGGAATAAAATTAATACGAAACAAAACAAATTCTTTGATACAATGTCATTCGAACTTTATTGTAACACTTTTTGGTGGACAACGTTTTTGGTTTTTCCATCTTTCGCGTAAATGAATAATGACGATGGTTTGCCTACCCGTGAGCAAGCTACATACAATTGTCCATGAGAAAAAATTGGGTATTCTAAATTAATACCGCACATTTGTAGAGACTTTCCTTGCGCCTTATTAATTGTCATAGCGAAGGCAAGGCGAAATCGAATGGTAAATCCGTCGGGATCAGTGGAATTCTGGGTATCAAAACGTCTTCTCCTTTGTACTTTCCTATCAAAATTGTTGCTTCGATAACGTTACCCATTAGCTTCTTCACAGCGAGTCTGGTACCGTTTCAAAGTCGTGGCACATTAATGTTGCGCAACATAATAATCGGTGCTCCAATTTTTAATCGTAAATTATGAGGTGGTAGGCCTGGCAAATCGAGTGAGTTTAAGAATTCAGTTGGATAATTTATGACATCATCTTGGTCAGTAATAGTGTCCATTGACTTATATGGAACTAGGTCACCAGGTATTTGATCCAGAATAGCTGCATTTATATCATTTACGTCCTTATTTTTCCCAGCTAAAATTGATCTTTCACTGAGCAAACATAGTTTTTGTAAGTTGAACTATGTTGGGAAATACACTCTGTATCAATGCAAGAGGCACTGTGCAAAAGTGCAGAAATTGTTAGGCAATAATCATTCCTGTTGGATCGACAGACATTGGCCGTTTCCGATTTTCAGTAATTGCTGTGAAAATTCAGCTGCTGACGGATCGTTTTGTAGTTGAACACGTACGTTTGTAGTAAGTGTAAGCGTGTTTACATGTCTTCATAAACGCTATGATTTTAAACATGCATTGATTTCATCTGCAGCCGTGGATTTTGGTTTCACAGGTAATGTTTTCCTGAAATCTCCGGCCAATAAAATCATGGCGACTCCAAAGACTGTTTGGCTTCCTCGTAGATCTTTCAAAGTTCTATCAAGTGCTTCCAATGATTTCTTGTGTGCCAACTTTTGCAAATTTATTTTATTTATTCAAAGGCAAGTTTAATGCAGAATGTGCTGTACGACCGCCTATCAGTAATGTAGCCGCAATTCCGGAAGAAGCGAATGCCAATGCAACGTTATTATCTGATCGAATGGTTGCTAACATCAATGAAATCAAAAAGATCTTGCCTGATCCCCCAGGAGTATCCAAGGAAAACAATAAACCAGTTCCATGGCTAACATTATTCATGATTGTATCATAAACATGTTGCTGTTGGTCATTCAATTTCGTTAAATTTGATGTTATAAATGTGTTTAGTTCATTACAATCATAATGATATTCACGCTCCAGTTCTCGATTGACCATATCATGCATTGGACGCTGGCATGCCCAATTGTACTAACGATTTGTTTGACATCGACAAACAAATGTCGTCAATCTTTATCAATCTTTTATTGTAAATTTCCAATGTGAATTCCAACTCATAATTTGCAGTATTTGGACGCATTTTGTTTAAAATATCATCTGCCATATAATCTTTGAAATTATTCCATAATTCCAATGGATTAGACGAGGAGCACACTACAATTATTATCGAAAATAATGTTCGCATTTGATGAGGACTGGCTATTACAGCTGAAACGGCAAGCGTATCTTCCCAATGCTTATCATCCTCCAATTAATTGTTGACATGCTTCACGATATGTAGCGCACAATTCACCATTAATTGTTCTTAAAGTTTGGAATGATGTTGGGCCACGAACATTAATTAACAACAATCGGAAGTAAAAACACTCAGAATTATTTGGATGAACTGCATAAATGCGTCCTAATGCATCTGTTGAGAACACATTAGGATGACCTTGAACTGGTTTTCCTTGTTTTCGCTTTTGAAATGTTTTTCTGGATTTATCACATGTGAAATATTGTTACACTTCTGCATATAGCAATGTTCTTGCAAAATCGTCCGATTGACATAAATGAAAAAAGGCAGTTAAAGTTGTAGACAGTACACTTGTTGCTCTAAGCGCTGCATTTTCAGGAGTAAAATGAACGCGTTGGCCATTTTCAAAGTGAACCGCTAAATGAACGACTGATGGATACCTTTCCTGTATTGGGAATGAAAAAATTCGCCATAATGCTTCGTTACTGCTTATATAACGCCCCATTTGATATTTTTTAATATCGTCGTTGTCATTTTGGACTACACCGAATACAGCCATATCGCTTCTTTATTTACATATTTGCAAATGTATTTAATTGATTTAACGGAATTACAGTATTACACGTTAATAGGCGCTTTGAATGTTTTGGACAACAATGGACAATATGGAACAATCCAACGATTGTCAACTTCAACATTTTGATTTCCCATCTTAATTATCGTTGATTTACGATTGTCATCAGTGGATCGACGACGATATGCCGGATATCAATCGTCACCTGTCACCGTATCCGAAATTAATGCTCGTGGGTATCGCTTCGAACATTTTCCATCAATCATGCACGGAGAGTTCACATTCAACGCACCGCAAGATCCATGTATCATATTTTTTTTTGACGACTTCGAACAAATCTGGATCAATCGTTGGATCCGCTATTTCAGCTGATATCACACTATCAATTTGATCCGGTGTAATTTTATCCATCAACCAAATCAAAATGTGTGCGTACGGTAATCCCCGCTTTTGCCATTCAACGGAATACATATAACAACGCACCTCTCCAAACACCCTATGTTTGACAATAACGGGGTTGATTCTGGATATGTAAGAGTTTAAATTGTTACAGTGTCCAGAACGAAGTTGAGCCAGAGTGACTTGCGTTTCCCTGGGGAGTATGCGTTCCTCTTCCGCAAGTTTTGGGTACTGTTCCGTGAGTACTGGATTCACCGGGCAATTCCCGGCATAAAGGTCCGACGCCTGTTTGTGGAGTTCACCAAGGACCTGCTTGTGTTCTTTTGCTTCATACGGCTGAGTTCTCAGGTGCCGTATTTCCTCAAAATACTTACGGAAATTACTTCTTAAGTCCCTAGGCGGTGTTGGCTCATCAATCACATATCTGTTGGGATGCTCAGGTTTCTGGGTATTCAACTGCAACTGTTTGACAATAAAGTCCGTAAGTAATTTTAGTTTTAGTTTGAAAGTACGTGCAGTTATGTCGTGTCGATCATTTGGGGATTGGCCAGGAAACAAATGGCCTTTGATTTCACTCCATTGCGGATTGCATGTAAAAGTAATAAACAGATCCGGCCGTCCATAAGCGCGAACATACGCCATGGCATCCTGTGCATATTCATGCATGTGTCGCGGGCTACCAGTATATGTTGCTGGTAATATGATCATTCTACCGATGCACAGTGTTTCGACTATAAGGCGGCATAGTGACAGATAAAAGCAAAAATGTGTTTATGTTAGAGGGCAATTACTAAAAGTCGTATGCGCAAAATTTCGGGTAATTAGCTGCCACCAATCTCCGACAAACGGTACATTTGTGTGGAAATTTGTGAAATCCGGTTGATATTGATTAATCGGTTTAAACGCGTTTAGCGGCAATAAATTTAATATAAACCGTAATTTTTTAAACGATATCTATTCAGTACGAGTCATGGATAATCCAGGTAAAATATTTATAATTAATTTTAGATTTTGGTGTTTTTTCTCTTAAAAAAAACAATAAGGAATTGTAAATTTTTTAGATTAGTAGCAAAAAAAAAGTGAGTACCCCTTAGTAACTCAAAAGAAGTAGATTCATATTGTAGAGAATTTTATTTAGTTTCTGTTCGTATAAGCCGATTGTAGCGCACGGATTTGCAAAAATGTGTTATTTTTAATTTTTTAAATTTTTCGATTTTCAGTTCCATCTTATATAATTTCACGAAAAGAATTTTTCCAATTGTGGCAAAGCTACCCTAAAAATGAAAGACTTGAAAAAATATATAGTAACATACATACAAAGATTAACCTTTGTATATCCGATAATGCGAAAGATGAACTAAAAAAACATAAAATTGTTGATGTTGAAAATTGATAAGGACTGGAATTTCGCTGGTAAACGGATTGAGCGGTAATCTTCCAAGTATGAGCAATGGTTGTATGGCGAGGATATAGTTTTACCACTGGAGGAACCAGATGCTCCTTCGTATTCTGCTGAAGAAACTTTTACAAAAGAACAACAATTCGGTCGACCCTCAAAGGACTTCCACGACTGTGGGCAGAAAACTAAAATAAAAAGAATATAATTTTATACTTAACAATTACACTTTGGAGGAAATTTTGCTCGCTGCCGAGCACGCCCTTAGGCTTGCAAGGAAAAAAGATGCTGCTAGCATTATTAAAGACCTAAGCGATGACTTAGACAGTGGCTAAGATATGAAAAATGCGCAGGTAAATGCTTCAAAACAAAGGTGTCTATCTGCTGATGAAGTGATAGGCCTCTACCTTGACGCTAAATTAACTACCAATAACTATAAATTATTGAGAAATGCAGCTCTGGGTGTGGATCACGATGTCTTTCCATCGTTCTATATAGTTTAACGAAATCTAAGAAAATATGCTTTCCACCTGCCGAATGCAGTCATGTGGATGAGATTTCTGCTAGTTATACTCAGTTGAGCAGAGCTCACAGAGTATATTAACTTTGATTGGATAACGGTTGGTTGTACAGGTATAAAGGAATCGAGATAGATATAGACTTCCATATATCAAAATCATCAGTATCGAAAAAAAATTCGATTGAGCCATGTCCGTCCGTCCGTTAACACAATAACTTAAGTAAATTTTGAGGTATCTTGATGAAATTTGGTATGTAGGTTCCTGGGCACTCATCTCAGATCGCTATTTAAAATGAACGATATCGGAACAATAACCACGCCCACTTTTTCGATATCGAAAATTTCGAAAAATCGAAAAAGTGCGATAATTCATTACCAAATATGGATTAAGCGATGAACCTTCGTAGGTGAGTTGAACTTATGACGAAGAATAGAAAACTAGTAACATCTTGGACAATGGGGCGTGGCACCGCCCACTTTTAAAAGAAGGTAATTTAGAAGTTTCGCAAGCTGTAATTTGGCAGTCGTTGAAGATATCATGATGAAATTTTGACACGAACGTTACTCATATTACTATATGTCTGCTTAGTAAAAATTAGCAAAATCGGAGAACGACCCCGCCCACCTTTTAAATTTTTTTTTTTTAAATTCAAATTTTAAAAGAAAAGTTAATATCTTTACAGTATATAAGTAAATTATGTCAACATTCAACTCCACTAATGAGATGGTGCAACAAAATACAAAAATAAAAGAAAATTTCACAATGGGCGTGGCTCCGCCTTTTTCATTTAATTTGTCTAGGATACTTTTAATGCATAAGTCGAACAAAAATTTACCAATCCTTGTGAAATTTGGTAGAGGCTTAGATTCTAGCACGATAACTGTTTTCTGTGAAAAAGGGCGAAATCGGTTGAAGCCACGCCCAGTTTTTATACACAGTCGACCGTCTGTCCTTCCGCTCGGCCGTTTAACATGATAACTGAGCAAAAATCGATATATCTTTACTGACTCAGTTCACGTAATTATCTGAACTCACTTTGTATTGGTGTAAACAATGGCCGAAATCCCACTATGACCACGCCCACTTTTTCGATATCGAAAATTACGAAATTTGAAAAAAATGCCATAATTATATACCAAATACGAAAAAAGAATGAACATGGTAATTGTATTGGTCTATTGACACAAAATATAACTTTAGAAAAAAACTTGGTAAAATGGGTGTGACACCTACCATATTAAGTAGAAGAAAATGAAAAGTTTTGCAGGGCGAAATCAAAAGCCCTTGGAATCTTGGAAGGAATATTGTTCGTGGTATTACATATATAAATAAATTAGCGGTACCCGACAGATGATGTTCTGGATCACCCTGGTCCACATTTTGGTCGATATCTCGAAAACGCCTTCACATATACAACTAAGGTCCACTCCCTTTTGAAACCCTCATTAATACCTTTAATTTGATACCCATATCGTACAAAGACATTCTAGAGTCACCCCTGGTCCACGTTTATGGCGATATCTCGAAAAGGCGTCCACATATAGAACTAAGGCCCACTCCTTTTTAAAATACTCATTAACACCTTTCATTTGATACCCATATCGTACAAACAAATTCTAGAGTCATCCCTGTTACACCTTTATGGCGATATTTCGAAAAGGCGTCCACGTATAGAACTAAGGCCCACGCCCTTTTAAAATACTAACTAACACCTTTCATTTGATACCCATATAGTACAAACAAATTCTAGAGTCACCCCTGGTCCACGTTTATGGCGATATCTCGAAAAGCCGTCCACATATAGAACTAAGGCCCACTCCTTTTTAAAACACTCATTAACACCTTTCATTTTGATACCCATATCGTACAAACAAATTCTAGAGTCACCCCTGGTCCACGTTTATGGCGATATCTCGAAAAGGCATCCACCTATAGAACTAAGGCCCACTCCCTTTTAAAATACCTCATTAACACCTTTCATTTGATACCCATATAGTACAAACAAATTCTAGAGTCACCCTTGGTCCACGTTTATGGCGATATCTCGAAAAGGCGTCCACACATAGAACTAAGGCCCACTCCTTTTTAAAATACTCATTAACACCTTTCATTTGATACCCATATCGTACAAACAAATTCTAGAGTCGCCCCTGGTCCACCTTTAAGGCGATATTTCGAAAAGGTGTCCACCTATAGAACTAAGGCGCACGCCCTTTTAAAATACTCATTAACACCTTTGATTTGATACCCATATCGTACAAACAAATTCTAGAGTCATCCCTGGTCCACCTTTATGGCGATATTTCGAAAAGGTGTCCACCTATAGAACTAAGGCCCACGCCCTTTTAAAATACTCATTAACACCTTTCATTTGATACCCATATAGTACAAACAAATTCTAGAGTCACCCCTGGTCCACGTTTATGGCGATAACTCGAAAAGGCGTCCACATATAGAACTAAGGCTCACTCCTTTTAAAATACTCATTAACACCTTTCATTTGATACCCATATCGTACAAACAAATTCTAGAGTCACCCCTGGCCCACGTTTATGGCGATATCTCGAAAAGGCATCCGCCTATAGAACTAAGGCCCACTCCCTTTTAAAATACTCATTAACACCATTCATTTGATACTCATATAGTACAAACAAATTCTAGAGTCACCCCTTGTCCACGTTTATGGCGATATCTCGAAAAGCGTCCACACATAGAACTAAGGCCCACTCCTTTTTAAAATACTCATTAACACCTTTCATTTGATACCCATATCATACAAACAAATTCTAGAGTCGCCCCTGGTCCACTTTTATGGCGATATTTCGAAAAGGCGTCCACCTATAGAACTAAGGCCCACGCCCTTTTAAAATACTCATTAACATCTTTCATTTGATACCCATATTGTACAAACGCATTCTAGAGTCACCCCTGGTCCACTTTTATAACGATATTCCGAAAAGGCGTCCACCTATAGAACTAAAGGCCACTCCCTTTTAAAACACTTATTAACACCTTTCGTTTGATACACATGTCATACAAACACATTCCAGGGTTACCCTAGGTTCTTTTTACAACATGGTGATTTTCCCTTACTTTGTCTCCACAGCTCTCAACTGAGTATGTAATGTTCGGTTACACCCGAACTTAGCCTTCCTTACTTGTTAACTTTCCTTTTGTTGTACCCACATATATGCTATTACATAGCTCGTCCGTTTTACCGTTATATGGAATTTTGTAAACTACGTTACTTTCTTCGGGTGTTGGAATTCTCTGTTTAGTTCTATTAAATATATTCTTTAAAGTATTTTTTGGTTTATGAGCTATTCTCACTTTTTCTTTATTAAAGCAATCAGATCTCGCTACACGTTTTGACAATTCAGGTACATATGTTAATAATTTGAATATTTTCGTTTTACTGAGCTATTTTGATGGGTTTTTGTTGAAGATCGCCTTAATAGAGAATTTATAATCGATTTCGGAAAATCATTGTCTTTTAGTAATAATCTTATTTCTGTTTTTATCTCTTTGTGGTATATTTCGTCAGATATTTGTAGCATTCGTTGTATACAGACCATTGCTGTATTCATTATCATCGTTTTGGGGTGCTTTGAATTGAAGCTGATGATTCATCCAGATGAGGTTGGCTTTTGATACTACTTTAATTTTAATTGATTTTGTTTTCTTATGATTATTGAATCAAGATAAGCTAATTTTCCGTTTTCTTCGAGCTCTGTCGTGAACTTTATATGCTTGTCAAACGAATTTAGTGCGCTCAGTGTGTCTTATACTTCGTTTTTGTTAACTATGGCAAATAAGTCGGCAATTGCCCTGGGGCCCGGAAAGTTTTTGTGGGCCCGACATGGCAAAGCAGTATTGACAGTACTGTAACTAGGATTTCATAGATACATATATATATTGTTGCTACAAAAAATTGTTTTAAAATTGAAAATAACTAAACTAAAATCATAAGCATACAATCAAATATTATGGGGCATAGTCATAGTCGAAATAAAATGTGATTTTAAGTTAGATAAACGTTTTTGACACAATTTTATAACCGCTCTATGTCAAAAATGCTTCAACTAACTTATATACTCAGTTGAGCAGAGCTCACAGAGTATATTAACTTCGTTCGCATAACGGTCATCCGTAACGGCATAAACTAATCGAGATAGATATAGACTTCTATATATCAAAATGATCTGGGCGAAAAAAGAAATTCATTTAGCCATGTCCGTCCGTCCGTCCGTCTGTCCGTCCGTTCGTAAACACGATAACTTGAGTAAATTTTGAGGTATCTTGATGAAATTAGGTATCTAGGCGCTCATTTCAGATCGCTATTTAAAATGAACGAAATGGGACTACAACCACGCCCACTTTTTCGATATCAAAAATTTCGAAAAACCGAAAAAGTGCGATAATTCATTACCAAAGATGGATAATGTGATGAAACTTGGTAGGTGCGTTGAACTTATAACGCAAAATAGAAAATTAGTATAATTTTGGACAATGGGAGTTGCACCGCCTACTTTTAAAAGAAGGTAATTTAAAAGTTTTGCAAGCTGTAATTTTGCAGTCGTTGAATATATCATGATGAAATTTGGCAGGCACGTCACACCTATTACTATATGTATACTAAATAAAAATTAGCAAAATCGGATGACGAACACACCCACTTAAAAAAAAATGTTTTTCAAAGTCAAATTTTAACAAAAAATTTAATATCTTTACAGTATATAAGTAAATTATGTCAACATTCAACTCCAGTAATGAAATCGCGCAGCAAAATACAAAAATAAGAGAAAATTTCAAAATGGGAGTGGCTCCGCCCTTTTTCATTTAATTCGTGTAGTATACTTTTAAGGCCATAAGTCGAACAAAAATTGACCAATCCTTGTGAAATTTGGTAGATGCATAGATTCTATGACGATAACTGTTTTCTGTGAAACAGAACAGAAACAGGGTGAAATCGGTTGAAGCCACGCCCAGTTTTTATACACAGTCGACCGTCTGTCCTTCCTCTCGGCCCCTAACACGATAACTTGAGCAAAAATCGATATATCTTTACTAAACTTAGTTCACGTACTTATCTGAACTCACTTTATCTTGGTATAAAATTGGCCGAAATCAGACTATGACCACGCCCACTTTTTCCATATCGAAAATTACAAAAAATGAAAAAAATGCCATAATTCTATACCAAATATGAAAAAAGAGATGAAACATGGTAATTGGATTGGTTTATTGACGCAAAATATAACTTTAGAAAAAACTTTGGAAAATGGGTGTGACACCTACCATATTAAGTAGAAGAAAATGAAAAAGTTCTGGAGGGCGAAATCAAAAGCCCTTGGAATCTTGGCAGGAATACTGTTCGTGGTATGACATATATAAATAAATTAGCGGTACCCGACAGATGATATTCTGGGTCACCCTGGTCTACATTTTGGTCGATATCTCGAAAACGCCTTCACATATACAACTAAGGGCCACTCCCTTTTAAAACCCTCATTAATACCTTTAATTTGATACCCATATCATACAACACACATTCTAGAGTCACCCCTGGTCCACCTTTATGGCGATATCCTGAAATTGCGTCCACCTATAGAACTATGGTCCACTCCCTTTTAAAATACTCTTTAATACCTTCCATTTGAAACCCATGTCATACAAACACATTCCAGGGTTACCCTAAGTTCATTTTGCTAAATGGTGATTTTCCCTTATTTTGTCTCCAAAGCTCTCAGCTGAGCATGTAATGTGCGGTTACACCCGAACTTAGCCTTCCTTACTTGTTCATTTTTGTAAAAGCCAGCGACATCTGAAAAAACAGGCTGATAATAAACCAAAGCGTTAATTTGAAAACATTAGTACACTTGACTTATTTTGCGAAGCCAAAATTTGTGCAAACATATGAGTGTGCCGTGGATACGCTTACATAGGTCAGTTTCGCGTTAATTGTTGCAAACTTCGTATTTGTTTTGTCAGTGGTGCAATTATCGGTAAATTTTAACCAATTGCTCCTTGCACAGCATGTCACAAACACGATGGTCTGCTCGTGTGGATAGTGTGAAACCGTTCGCAACTCACATTTTCCAAATATTGAAAGCTTTTGATGAAATGAAGCTTTTGAATCTGACTTCAGAAACAGTAGCGGATTTGAAAGGTATTGAAGCATATATGGGGAAATTTCAGTGTAACCTCTTAGCCTCAAAGTCTTGACGGTAATCAAGCATCGAAATCTGGTACTGCAAGCTAGAAATGCCACACTAGACGTGGAAACAGGAAATATACGTAGCCTGATTGATGAGTTGAAGAAGTTCAGGGATCAATGATCGATTATAATTCAAGAATGTAAGGTTCTGGCAGGGAGTATATGAGTTTTGAATACCATCGCAGAGAAAAGAAGGAGGATAAGAAAGCGCCATTTCGATGAATTACCTGGCGAATCTTCTGAGTTTGATTCCCAAACTCCATTCAAACAGCAAGTTTTTTACGTTATTTTGGCCTGCTTGATTGGTAACATGACAAGTCGTTTAGAAGCCGTAAATGACATTGCGATTAAATTTAGGTTTTTCTGGAAGTATCAGGATCTGACGGAAGAAGAGCTCAGAAAAGGCAGCGGCATTCTGCACAATTTATGGCATCGATATTTCTACGGATCTAATAGATGAAATCATTCATCTCAAAGCCATCCACTTAGCAAATTTGGGATGTGATTCGCTGCCACCATTTCAACTTCTGAACAAATTTCATGACTTGAAGATGGAAGTATTATTTCCTAACATCTGCATAGCATTAAGAATATTTTGCACACTTCCAGTCTGTGTGGCTGAAGGCGAGCGTTCTTTTAGTCTGTTGTCTGGCGTGAAAAATTTTTTACATTCTACTATGAGCCAAAATCGCTTGACAAGCCTTGGAACATTGGCGCTGGAGTCCAGCCTTGCTCGCAGCATTAGTTTTGAATCGGTAATTTCCATTTTCGCAGACCAAAAAGCACGGAAGGTTTTCCTTGTCTGATTCAAGCTCTTAAAATGTAGATATTTAGAAAAAGTTAATGTAAGCAAATCAAACAATGAGATCTAACATTTCATTTATGTACATAAGTACTCCAGTAAATCTTATTTTATTTGAAATAAAACTGACAATGTGTATTGAAAAATTTATGTATGTTATGCTATTTTTTTTTTACTGGATTGAGTTTAGTTTTTAAGGGACCCGTAAACGCGAACTGTCCCAGGGGCCGGCTCGGCTTGTATACCATATCGTTAAATTTAAAATACCTATTTTCCTGAATACGAAATGTTACAATTTCCATGAATATTTGTTTTGGTATTTTGGTGTGTTCCTTTATCGTTGACCATTTATTTCGAATTACATCTAATGCCAGCTGTATTGGTATGCTAGGAAAAAGTGAAACCACATCGAAAGAGGCAAGGTTTTCGTCGTCACAAATTAGCATGTTATTAATCTTTTCTTTAAATTCAATTGTATTTTTAATATTACAGACTGACCTTGAAGTTAGATTTTTCAATATGTCGACGATGTATTTGCATAAACTGTAAGATGGCGATCCGACGGCTGAGCAAATTGGTCTGAGTGGTTTTCCTGTTTTGTGTATTTTTGGCAGATCGTAAATTCTCTTCTTCTTCTTTCTGTTTTTGAGATTAGTTCTAATTTAAAAAGTTTGTTCACTAGGCAATTTTTTTTGGTTCTGTAATCTGGATGTCGGGTCCTGTCCTTGAATTCTGTACGTCGTAAGGTCGTTCAGTATATCTCCCATTTTTTGGTTATATTCATCTAATTCCAGCGCTACAGCTTTGTTGCTTTGTCCGATGTAAGTTTTCGTATGTAGTGTAGCAAATAATGCACATGTGTATATTAAGCTGGGTCGATTAATTAACCTATATCGCGCAATCGACTTTTCGATAGGTTTTGGGCTCAGGAAAAAAAAGTTCCACTAAGCACACCCAAAAAAAAAATATTTGCGAGCCTGCAAAATTTGAGTTTTTGACTTTTTTTCTTTGATTTTTAAGGTTTTTTTATGACCTACTTAAAAAATTTTATTTTAAAATTTTCGTTTATACCCTGTCCGACACAAAATTGTCCGGTAAAAAAATTCTAGAAAACCAAAAAACCAAATTATAAAAATTATCAACACCACCGACGAGGTCAAGTACGTAAAAGATTTCAATATTCAAACTGAAGACATAAAAAACTTCAATGTCTATCGCATAAATGAAACACCTATCAATTCAAAACACATAGAAGAGCTTAAATCAATTTTAGCAAAACAAATTCCTTCTTATGCTAAAAAGAAATTACTTGACTTAAGTTTGAAATATTCTGATATTTTGCGTTAAAAACCGACTTAATGACGCTTAATAATTTCTACGGACAAAAACTTAGATTAACTGACAAAACCCTGTCTATATTAAAAATTACCGTTTGCCATACACACAACGCGAAGAAATAAATAAACTCGAAAACCTATTACAGAATGATTTGGTCCAACATAGTTTTTCAAATTATAACAGTCCTTTCATTTTGGTACCGAAAAAATTCAACAGGCAAAAAGTCGTATCGTATGTGCGTAGATTTCAGAGCAGTCAATAAAAAGCTTATAGCCGACAAATTTCCACTAGCACGCGTAGATGACATACTCGACAATCTTGGCAGAGCCAAATTCTTTTCAACTTTAGATCTTTTTTCTGGTTTTCACCAAATACCCACTCACCCTAAATCTAGAGACGTAACTTCTTTCAGTACAGATCGAGGAGCTTTTCGTTGGAAAGTTTTACCTTTCGGGTTAAATATAGCACCAAACTCTTTTTCCCGCATGGTGTCAATAGCATTTTCAGGCATTTCGCCAAATCAGGCTTTTATGTATATTGGCGACGTTTTCCTAATTGGTTGTAGTGAGACACACCACCTCCAGAATTTAGAAAAAGTTTTCGAAACCTGTAGAAAATTTAATTTAAAGTTAAATGCCAACAAATGTAATTTCCTTTGTTCTGAAGTAACTTTCCTAGGCCATAAATGTACGTCAAAAAGTTTGCTGCCATATGATACAAACATAGACGCTATTAAAAGGTATACTAAGCCCAAAGATGCGGTTAGGAGATTTGTCGCATTTGCAAATTACTACAAGCGATTTATACCCAATTTTGCGTCTCTGGCAGCGCCTTAAATCGTCTAAATCGGAAAAAAGTTGAATTTGTTTGGGATGAAGCATGTGAAAACGCTTTCGAAAAACTAAAACTTGCATTAATGTCTCCTCAACTACTACAATACCTTGACTTTGCAAAAGAATTTATAATTACAGTAGATGCTTCTAAGAGTGGGTGTGGTGCGATATTGAGCCAAAAGCATGGTGGTAACGATTTACCAATTTGTTTTGCGTCAAAATCTTTTAATAAAGCCGAACAGAAAAAAACAATTATCGAATTAGAACTCCTAGCAATACATTTCGCTATAAAGTATTTTCGTCCATATGTTTACGGTACAAATTTCATAGTAAATTTCGATCACAGACCACTAGTTTATCTTTTTAACATGAAACACCCTTCGTCTAAACTTTCTAGAATTCGATTAGAACTATCAGACAATAAATTTACGATTGAATATATACAAGGAAAATCAAACGTTGTGGCTGATGCTCTTTCACGCATTAGTATAGACGAAATAAAAGAATCTACAAAACATGTTTTAGCAGTCCAAACGCGATCACAGACCAAACAAAAAGAATTACTAAATAAAAACGATAATTTAACTAATAGTTTTTGTGAAACGCCTAAAGTACAAGTTTATGACAAATTTGCATACGACTTTCAAAAAAGATACCGCGAATAAAGTCGACTATACAATTTAATAAAAAATAATGAGATCTCTAATATACAAATTTATGCGCATTTAAAACATAAAAAACTAAACCTATTTAATTTTGTAAATGCTAAGGGAAAAACAAATTTAGATGAGTTATTTTCGAGGCTTGGAAAAGTAGCCGGCAGCCTTAATATTTAGCAGTTAGAATGGCAAAAAAATGATACATTTTTCAATAAATTCTTAATTACGAATTTTAAAACGAGCGGTAATAAAATTGTGACTTTTCTAAATACCTGGTAACAGTAGCTGTACCAGATAAATCAGCAAAAACTATTGCTTGTGCTATTTTTGAAACCTTTATATTAACATATGGTACAATGAAAGCTATTAGATCCGATTTAGGAACGGAATATAAAAACGAATTATTCTCTGAATTGACAAAACTTGATCATGATTTCTCAACAGCTTTCCACCACGAAACTGTTGGCACTGTTGAAAGAAATCATAGAGTCTTTAACGAAAACTTACGTGCATATCTAAATAAAACGTATTCAGATTGGGATACATATTTGAAATACTTCACATTTTTACACAATACTACAAGTAGTTCGGTTTTTATACTCAGCGTGCTTTGCACACAGAGTATATTAACTTTGATTGGATAACGGTTGGTTGTACAGGTATAAAGGAATCCAGATAGATATAGACTTCCATATATGAAAGACGTCAGTGTCGAAAAAAAATTTGATTGAGCCATGTCCGTCCGTCCGTCCGTCTGTCCGTTAACACGATAACTTGAGATATCTTCACCAAATTTGGTACACGAGCTTATCTGGACCAAGAATAGATTGGTATTGAAAATGAGCGAAATCGGATGATAATAACGCCCACTTTTTATATATATAACATTTTGGAAAACACAAAAAAACTAGAATGTTGAAATTTGATGTGTGGACTGATATTGAGACTCTTGATATAAATTTGAGAAACAATTTTAAATTGGCGTGCCACCACCCACTTGTGATAAAATCAATTTTACAAATATTATTAATCATAAATCAAAAATCGCTAACCTATCGTAACAAAATTCGGCAGAGAGGTTGCCTTGACTATAGGGAATGCTCTGAAGAAAAATTAACGAAATCGGTTAAGGACCACGCTCACGTTTATATAAAAGATTTTTAAAAGGGTCGTGGACGAATAAAATAAGCTTTTATCTTTACAAAAAAGAGCTTTATATAAATGGTATTTCAGTTCCCAAGTGGATTTATAACAATAAATAGGAAAAACTTCAAACTTAAAAAATGGGCGTGGCACCGCCCCTTTTATGACTAAGTAATTTTCTATGTTTCGGGAGCCATAATTTGAAGAAAAATTAACGGATCGTAATAAAATTGGGTACACAAATTTTCCCTATAGCAGGAAATATTTCTGAAAATAAATGGGCGAGATCGGTTAAAGACGACGCTAAAAGGGTTGTAGACGAAAATAATAAGCTATATCTTAGCGAAAAAGAGCTATGTATCAATAGAATTTTCATATTTAAATTGAATTATAACATAAAACTGGAATACACTAAAATTTTTGAAAATGGGTGTGGCACCGTCCCTTTTATGACTAAGCTATTTTCTATGTTTCGGGAGCCATAACTCGAAGAAAAATTAATGGATAATAATAAAATTGGATACACAAATTTTCCCTATAGTAGAAAATATTTCTAGTAAAAATGGAGGGGATCGGATAAAAACCGAGGCAATTTAGATATAAAACAAGTTTAAAAGGGTCATAGACTAGAAAAATAAGCTATAACTTAGCAAAAAATAGTTTTGAATCAACGATATTTCACTTATCAAGTTTATTGTAAGAGGAAATGGGGAGACACTTTTTTTTAACGGGCGGTGCCACGCGTTATGTAGATAAGTGATTTATTTGAAATGAAATGTGCAACTGAATCTCACGCTGAGAATATAAGGTTCGGTTACACCCGAACTTAGCCTTCCTTACTTGTTTGATCTAGCATTGAACGAGCCAATTCATAGCTTGTGTAAAAGTTGTCTACATATAAAGTTCGACCTTCACCTTTCAACTCAATGATCAGGCCCTCGCAAACACTTTTTGCCAAACCGACTCCCCTCAATCCACTTGATGACTTTCCGGAGTATATTTTCACTGACCAGGTGAATCCTTCGATAGAGCACAGCTTAAAAAGCTTTATACAATAAGGATAAGCTTTATTTGGTATATATTGTCGGAATAATAGTCTGCCTCGCCATGGAATAAGGGTCTCATCTATTACTATGTTTTCACCTGGTACGCCGATCACCTGGTACAATTTAGTTATTGTCTGAGAAGTACATGAAACTAAGCAATAGATGAAAGCGATTGCGTGACATTGTTTTCCCCGGAATTAAAAAGTTGTAGAGTGAATCTTTGGACTAATAGTCTTTCAAAGATGCATCTTTCACCAAACCCATCCACAAAAGAAGGCCAAGAAACTTCTTCATTTCAAAATCTGTTGTTGGTATCCAATTTTTTTTCGAGAAGATCTGGTAACAGTAGCTTGACTTAAAAATTCTTCCGCATACTTATTTCTTTCTGATACAATTAATTCAATAACGTCGTTTTCAACAAATAGGAGAAATGCATCCAAACAGGAAATATCTGTTGGAATACACTGTTGCAAGGCTGATCGCCCAGTGGATGTAAAAGTTTTCTGACGAGAACTAAATTCAGTCCAAATGTTTGTTTCGGAATAATCGACTACGTTTGACAATGATGTTGGTTCGTCCTCATCCATGTCCCAGTCGTCTTCGGTATCGTAAATATGAATGTTATTAGCAGATTCAGTATCCGAATCATCTGGTACCCAGTTCTCATCAATCAACGAGTCATCGCGCGAAAAATCATCATCACTTTTTCCAACGCTTCACGTATTTCTCGTTTTCTGAGTCTTCGCTTCGCCATTTTTCTAATTCAAATAAATCTACAAAAATAAAAGAAAAAAGAAAATAAAGAAAAATAAAAATAAAGAAGACAAGGAAAATGAAGGAAAATAAAAATAAAGAAAACAAGAAAAGAAGAAAAATAAAAATTAAAATAGCACAAAATAAAAACAAATATAATAAAAAATTGAAATAAATGTAAAGGAAAATGCGTATAGAGAAAAAAAATTAAGAAATAGCAAAAAATCGCGTCGCACATTTTCGTACGACAGCGACTTTTACGATTGCAATTCCGTCGTGCAAAGCGATGTCGTACGAAAACGTGCGACATATAAAAACATTAATAAAATCCAAAATAAACAACAAAATCATTCGGAATTGGCTCAGAATTTAATATTTTCTACTTTTAAACTAGTTTAGTGCAAAAAATATGTTTGGCACCCGGTGAAGGTTTTCGTCAAATCCGCTTGGCACTCAATGTGTTAAAATCTTAATATATGAATATATAATACCCCCGAACCACATTTTGGCCTATATCTTGGAAAAGGGCTAGATGTCCCATCCATGTTTTGGGTTTCAAGAAACCAGAAATTTATGTTTCTAAAATGTACCCTAAAATTTAAGTTACAATTCGTCTGCTGCAACAGTGAAAGTTGCACTCAATTCAATGCAACGAATACAAACATACAGACAGGCAAACATTTTAAAAACTACTGATTTGGATTCAGGGGGTCCTGTGAGAATTTCTCTTATCAGTATTTCTGAAAATCTTCAATGTACAGACATCGACCTGATAAAATTTTAATATATTGTGGCGAATATTAGCATCACTATGCAGTTAGTAAACAATCACAACAACAAAGCAAGCCTCACTTATGTACATGTACACATAGAAGGCGACGAAGAATATCTCACATACACATATGTAGTCATCAGCTAAGAGCAGAAATTGATACTCAAATATACACACGCACGAATATACATGTATATGCTACATATATATCTATATATATATATATATGCTATATAGCTGGTAACCAAGCATGAGATACAATTGTTCTCGAATACATTTTCGCGAAATGATTATACCTTGGAAGAAATGGGTGAACGAGAAAACAGAGAGTATAAAGCATCGCAACTGAGGAATCAGTACACAGTTAGATTAAAACACGCTTTTGTGAAGTACGTGATATTAAAATATAATTGTACTACAAGAACGAAACACCGCAGACAATGGTGAACACAGACTTGAATATGATACTGGCTGCAATATCTGCACAAAAATCGACATTGGCATCTCAACTGAAAGAACAGAAAACATATATGGCATCCCAACTGGAATCGCAAGAACAAAAGACATATATGCCATCCTAACTGGAATCGCAGGAGACACGTATAACAACATCTCAACTGGAACAACCGAAGACATATAAGGCATCCCAACTGTAATGGCAGGAGATACGTACAACATCAAAATTGGATGCCCAGAAGGAGCGCTTATCATTGCAGGTGGCACAAATGGTTTCGGAGTTAGAAGCGCAGGATGCAAAATCGCTCAATTTCAGGCAGAAGTCGATGATTTAAAAGGTCGCATGGAGCAGTTACAATTAATTGCCCAATTGTTCCAGCGAGCGATCCGAAGGTAAAAGCTCCATCTTTGGACGGCTGTGTTCCTTTCCAGGTATTTAAGTTTCAACTTGAGACGTCAACAATAAACCACTGGTATGCTAGTTACCGGCGGCCTCCACACACGAACCTCACCATAACTGTAAACAAAAAATTATCCTAGTCCTTATAAGGGACAAGTAAAAAAGAGAGAAAAAGAGAAAAAATATATCTCAATTATATTCAAAAATAAATTCCTAAATGGAAAATGTTAATGAACGGTGTGTCTTACGTGGAAGGAATGCTTTAAGAACGTGTCAAAGGTGTGGAGACTTTTATTGCACTTTATTGTGCCAGCAAAAGGATTGGCATCGCATCGCTATATATGCTTCCCTATGCTCCACCAGTCAGTATTCGGAACGGATATCAAATTGAAAGTGATCCGGAAAATTGATAAGTTGCAAGGAAAGGAAGGATTATCCGGTGATCCATAGTGAAAAGTTACGGCTATATAATACAAAGGATTATAGAGTAAGAAAAATTTTATACTTATATTAGTTAAAATGTTGAATATTTGAAAAAATGGGAAATGTTCAAAATATGCCCAAGTATTTCAGGCTAAAATATTGTGACTATTGTGGTGGGGAACACGATATTTTAAAATGTCCTAAATTATGTAGGAAAAAATAAATAAATCGAATTAAATCTGAAATTGATGATTTAAAATGGCAAATAGGCCAGATGTTAGTGATAATTTTGATTTTACTCCTGAAAAAATTGATAATGAAATAAATAAAATTATTGAAGGTTTTGAACCTGAGGGAAATGGTCCTGTTTTGATACCTTGTTATACCCCAGAGTTATCTCTTGATGAATGTGATGAAATAATAGAAATTTTGGAAAAAATAGAGCAAGAAAATAGTGGTGAAACTTTAATTTAAATAATTTTTTTTTAAGAAAAGAAAGAAAAAATGGCAAATGATAACGCCTTAAGTCTCGATTTAATCAGTAAATTAATCGCAGATAGGACGATTTCCTTAAGACAAGAAATTGATCGGTTGCGTTCTCAATTAGAACCTAGTACACCAAGTGCTACTGACTACACGGCAGAAGTAATCGATGAGAATGTTCAATGTCAGGAATCTCTTGACATAATTAAATCTTTGGCATAATTTTCAGGAAAATTTAATTCCTATGTCAGCTGGCGTGAAGCATCTCATAATGCTATGAGCTTATATGTATGTGAGGAAGAGTAGAAGATACTTTGCTGCTCTGACTATCTTAAGAAATAAAATAAACCATGATGTCAATGATATTTTAACAAATCATGGCACAGTTTTAAATTTTGATGCGACAATTGCACGTTTGGACTTTGCCTCTTCAGACAAACGTCCCATACATATAATAGAACAGGAATTGAGTATCTTGCATCAAGGCTCAATGATTGTAATTGAGTATTATAATTTAGTCAACAAGAAGTTGACATTACTAATAAATAAAACAATAATGACGCAATTGAATAAAAAGAATAGGGATCAGGCCCTTCGAATTTTTATTACAGGATTAAATTTGCCATTAAAGGATATCATATACTCATTGAATCCTCAGGACTTGCCAGATGCTTTGGCAAAGGCTCAAGAAGTCGAGTCTAATAATCAAAGAATTAGGTTTGCACAAAATTTTGCAAACGAAAAATCAAAATTGAAGCAAGATCATACAAGTAATAATTTACGCTTTCCTCGGCGAACAAATTCCCCAAGAAACCCACAATTCGTTAATACTAAACCTGAACCCATGGACGTAGATCCATACACCTCTAGAAAGTTTAATAGAAACTATAATTACAGAGGTCAACAAAATACAAATTTACAAAATATTAAGACAGTAGCGGCTAACGTAAATACTAATTCAAACGGCTTTCAAGCTCAAAGTACACATGGAGTAAAGCGACCAAGGGATAGCAATAATAGCTTCCGGCCGCAAGAAAAAAATCAAAGGGTAAATAATATAAATGAGGATTACAGTCGGTACAGGAGCCACTTCTTGCTACATAAAGCGAGGAGTATATGAAGATAGAAATGAATTAGCCATTTACAAAAGAATAAAATCGGTGAATGGTTTTTCAATAATAAAATATTATAACTTAATTCGTTTATTTGGAGTAGAACATGTTTTCTATCAGATAGATAACTTGGAATCAGATTTGCTTCTAGTATATAATTTTTTGAAAAAAAAGAGAAGCGCGTATTGGTTTGCGCAAAGGAAAAGTAATTTATAAAAATATAGATGATAAAGATAATGTAAAAAGAAGCATTAATATTAACTTTCGTAATGATAGTGTTGCAAATTTAACCCCTTGGGACAAGAAAGTCCTCAGGTTCCCGCCGAAGTTTTTACAGGCAAAACAAAAAAAAAAAAAGTGAAACAAAAAAGGCAAATAAGCCTATTAAAAGTAAAAAATTAAAAAATCCTAAGGCGCGCGCCGAAGTTATTTCCGGCAAAACCAAGTTAAAAAATTTTAAAAAGGCAAAAACGCCTAACATATTTGAAGAATTAAACCCCTTTGGACAAAATAGTCCTAAGGCGCCCGACGAAGTAATTACCGGCAATAAGAAAGGAAAATGTGTAAGAAAGTGTGAAATATTAAACCCCTTGGGATGCGAAAATTTTAAGGCGCCAGCCGTAGAAAATACTGGCAAAATAAAAAATAAATTCGCAAATGAAAATTTGAATAATTAGAAATTCGAAAAATGAAATAAATCCTAAAAAGGATATACAAAATATTGTGGAACAAAAAGTTTCTACAAAGCCAGCCGATGATTTTACCGGCAACATTATATTAAACAAATATTTTATTTCGTTAGGACAAAAGGATCCTAAATTACAAAAAGAGGAGTTTATGGGAAATTCATTTGATAATTATTCTATAATAACTGAAAGGGATTCAGAAATAGCTGCAATGCTCAGCGATAGGGAAAATGACAATGAAGGATTGTCAAATTTTAAGAAATATGTAAAAAATAAAATTAGTGAAGAAAACTTTGAAACATTAAAGATTGAAAGTCAAGACGAGAACCTTTCGGAATTCAAAACCCATATAAAAGAAAATATTGCTAAAATTCATTCAAGAATTAATACAAGCTTTCCGTTTATGACCAACGTAAGGGCTGAAATAAGAACCAAAATATTGAACTCATATGGAGTAGGCAATACCCATATCTTTTGTCAGTAAACTCATTCATTACTAAGGAAACTTATTTAATAAAATGTTGAATGAAAACATAACAAGACCTAGTAAAAGCCCATATAACTCATCGATTTGGGTTGTACCCAAAAAAGGAACAAATGAAGATGGCTCACCCAAACTTAGAATGGTCATCGATTATAAAAAGATTAATGAACATACCATTTCTGATCGTTATCCAATTCCGGATACCAAAATAATTGTATCAAATTTAGGTAAATCAAAATATTTTTCCAGCATTGATTTAGAATCAGGTTCTCATGAAGTATTAATGTCGGAAAATGACATCAAAAAAACCGCTTTCTCCGTAAATAATGGAAAATTTGAATTTTTGCGAATGCCCTTCGGTCTGAAAAATGCACCTAGAATTTTTCAAAGAGCAATGGATGATATATTGCGTGAACATATAGGAAAGATTTGCCATGTTTACATGGATGACATAATTATTTTTTCAGAAAATATAACACAACATTCGCAAGATTTAGAAATAGTGACGGAAGTTTTGAGAAAAGCAATTATGAAAATTTCACTTGAAAAATCAAAGTTTTTTGAAAAGGAAATAGAGATTTTAGGATATATAATAGCAAAAAACGTTATTAAAACAGACCCCAACAAAATAAGATTGATTTTAAATTACCCAATACCTGAAAATTTGCGAGAACTAAGAGGATTTTTGGGAATTGCAGGATATTATCGTAAGTTTGTTAAAGATTTTGCAACAATAGCGAAACCATTGAGTAGATACTTATCCGGAGAAAATTGAAGAGTTTTCAGAAATAAGTCGAAAAAAATTTTAAATAGATTTGGATCAAAATGGAGTTCAAGCATAACAATAGATAATTTTGTGTAAAAACAGATTCACAATTCATGAATTAGTTGGAAATTTTGGAAATAAAAGGTATTTAATAGAATATGATACAGTGGAAAATTTGTTAACCATTTTAAAAGAATTTATTCGACCAAAATTGGTAATCGCAATTCATTGTATAATAGAGGATTTATATGAAATCCAAGGACCCTTAAAACAAACCTTTCAAAACAAATTTGTTTATACAAGTCTTTTTCCGATGGATATTATTAATAGAGAGGATCAGTCTGGAATAATTGAACAAACTCATAATAGAGCTCATCGTAACTTTAATGAAAACATAAAACAAATAGAAAAATTGTACTATTGGCCAGAAATGAGAAAAAGGATGAAAGAATACATTCGTAATTGCACAATATGTAATAAAAATAAATATGATCATCATCCAAAAAGAATACCAATAGGCAAGGCTCCAATTCCAGAAGCAGACGGAGAAGAGCGTCACTTAGATATTTTTTACGCGCAGAAGTTGAAATTCATCACGTGTGTATATGCTTATTCAAAGTTTTTAGTAATAAAACATATAGAAGATAAATCTAATATTGAAGAAAAGGTTTTAGAATTACTGCAAACTTTTACAGATGTTAAACGAATAACTTTGGATAATGAACCAAGTTTCACAACGCCAACATTTAAATCTCTGATGCAACGATTAAATATCCAAATTCCTGTTGTGATCCGCGACACAGTATAACGAATGGGCAAATAGAAAGGGTTCATTCGACAATAATAGAAATAGCTAGATTTATAAAAAAGAATACAATACAGTTAGTGCTTTAGAAACAATTATTAATTTTAAACCAAACGAGGTTCTTTATAACAAGGTGAATCATGAAAATATACCAATAAAACTTAAGCAGGCACATGATAAAATGTTAACAACTCATAATAAAAATAGAGTTGAAAAACAATATTGCCCAGGACAAATCATTTATGAAAAAATTATAGGAGAATGAAATAAGTTAAAACCTAGATATGAAAAACCGCAGGTTAAGGAAAATTTAGAAAATAAAATATAATTAACTATAGAAATAGAATCATACATAAGGATAATATAAAATCATAATTATTCGTAGATATTCAAAATGATATTATTAATAATTGCATTCCTGCTCGGCTCAATACTTTCGAAAATCAAACAATAAATACTAACAAAACTTATGTCAATGTTGAAACAAAAATATGGAATTATTTAAAACATAATAATGTAAATAATTCTGAAATTTTAGAATATATTGGATCAACTAATGAACAACTAAAATTTGAAAATATTACCTACTTACTTAATTGGCGCTTAACCGTCTAAACGGTTATGGCCGTCCAACAAGGCGCGCCAGTCGCTCCTTCGCTCCGCCAACCGGCGCCAATTGGTCACACCAAGGGAGTTTAAATCGTTTTCCACCTGGTCCTTCCAACGGAGTGGGGGCCGCCCTCTACCTCTGCTTCCATAGGCGGGTTCCGATAGAAACACTTTCTTGGCCGGAGCTACATCTTTCATTCGCATAACATGGCCTAGCCAGCGCAGCCGCTGCGTTTTAATTCGCTGGACTATGTTGATGTCTGCGTATAGCTCGTACAGCTCATCATTAAATCTTCTTCGGTACTCGCCATCGCCAACGCGTAGAGGTCCATAAATCTTTCGAAGAACTTTTCTCTCGAACACTCCCAAAGCCGCTTCATCTGCTGTTGTCATGGTCCATGCCTCTGCCCCATATAGCAGGACGGGTACGATAAGTGACTTGTAGAGTATGACTTTCGTTCGCCGAGAGAGGACTTTACTTTTCAATTGCCTACCTAGTCCAAAGTAGCATTTATTGGCAAGATTGATTCTTCGCTGGATTTCAGTGCTGATGTTGTTGCTAATGTTGATGCTGGTTCCCAAATAAACGAAGTCTTTTACTATTTCGAAATTATGGCTGCCAACAGTAGCGTGGTTGCCAAGGCGCATATGCGCTGACTCTTTGCTCGATGACAGCAGGTACTTCGTTTTGTCCTCATTCACCATCAAACCCATCTTTACCGCTTCTTTTTCCAGCTTGGAGTAAGCAGAACTAACAGCGCGGGTGTTTAGGCCGATGATATCAATGTCATCAGGATATGCCAGTAATTGCACGCTTTTATAGTATATTGTTCCAGTGCGGTTAAGTTCTGCAGCTAGTATAATTTTCTCCAGCATTAAATTAAAGAAATCGCACGATAGGGGGTCACCCTGTCTGAAACCTCGTTTAGTTTCGAACGGCTCGGAGAGGTCCTTCCCAATACTGACTGAGCTGATGGTGTTGCTCAACGTCATTTTGCACAGCCGTATAAGTTTTGCGGGGAAACCAAATTCAGACATAGCGGCATATAGGCAGCTCCTTTTCGTGCTGTCGAAGGCGGCTTTAAAGTCGACGAAGAGGTGATGTGTGTCGATTCTCTTTTCACGGGTTTTTTCCAAGATTTGGCGCATTGTGAAAATCTGGTCGATGGTAGATTTACCAGGTCTGAAGCCGCACTGATAAGGTCCAATCAGCCGGTTCACGGTGGGCTTCAATCTTTCGCACAATACACTTGAAAGGACCTTATATGCGATATTAAGAAGGCTGATTCCACGATAGTTGGTGCATTTTGCAGTATCCCCCTTCTTGTGGACTGGGCAAAGAACACTTAGATTCCAACCGTCGGGCATGCATTCGTCCGCCCATATTTTGCTAAGAAGCTGCTGCATGCGCCTTACCAACTCCTCGCCGCCGAACTTGAATAGCTCCGCAGGCAATCCATCAGCGCCCACGGCCTTGTTGTTTTTCAATCTGGTTATTGCTATTCTAACTTCGTCATAATCGGGCGGGGGGACATATATTCCATCATCATCGATTGTGGGATCGGGTTCTTCATCTCTGCGCGGTGAATTGCTGCCTCCATTTAGGAGAGCAGAGAAGTGTTCCCTCCATAATCTAAGCACTCTCTGGACATAAGTTACAAGGTCGCCGTTTTCATTCCTACAGGAGTTTGCCCCGGTCTTAAAACCTTCCGTCTGTCGCCGTATTTTTTGGTAGAATTTTCGGGCGTTGAAAATATAAATCTTTTAAATAAGCGAAATGAAGATATCAAAAGACATTCATTTTTTTGTATATTTTTGTGGCTTTTTGCATAATTTTGATAATTTGCTTATGCGGAAAGTTACCGAAATCAGGTAAAATTAAAAAGAAAAACGTAGATTCAGAATTGCAGCAAATCACTTATAATGTCATTTTAGACAAAATAAATAATTTAACTGAATCCGGGACGATTCATCTCAGAGAGGGGGGAGATACCAGGCGCCTCCACACACAAACCTTAACATAACTGTAAACAAAATTGATCTTTCCAATCAATTCATGCTGCGAACTGAAATCGCTTCTTAAGTAAGCACAAGCTCGCCTCTTTGTTATTGCAGCTGCAAATGGTAAGCAATTTGAACTTGAATCAATGATTCAAGCTACCCAAAAATAGTTTTATGATTCATATTTGTTATTTTAAGAATACAAAGTATCCTGCTTTGTTTACTTGATCAAATACTGGCGCATCTATTCAGATGAAGCTTAACTAGGGTTTTGACGGAATTTTCCATCAAATAGAAATTTATATCTTTATTTCAAGGCCAAGGTATTTCACAATATGGTGAAATTAGAATGTAAGCAAGTGTTGTAATCCTATAAATAAGAGTAAAGTTTTAGTTTTCGTGTAACCACCAACTAACTTGTACAAACTCGGCCTCAAGGCCTAAAATAAAAAGTATTTTTTAAAAGGCTGAGCCAGAGGCCACAGCTATAATTTGCTGAAGATAAAGTTGCTGCACTGTTCGTGGCATTTAAAGGGCCTGCAGCGGAAATGTTACAGACTATTCCAGAGTACGAACGGAACAGTCATGAAGCATTGATTGCCGCTGTCGAGAGACGTTACGGGAGCGAGCATAGGAAACAGATATACCAAATTGAGTTGTAAACCCGCAACCAAAAAGCGAATGAGACTTTGCAGGAGTTTGCATAGGATTTCGACAGGCTGGTCCATCTAGCAAAGTGGATGCAGCCGTGGGCATATTGCACGTTATTGCAGTATCAACGCTAGTAGTTCCAACAATGTGGGTGGTCGTAAACGCAGAGTTCATGGAAATGAGCAAATTTCCAAGTCCGTTCAATCGTTAAACTAAAGCGAGTTAGCCCCAAGGCGCAACAGCTGGCTCCCGCAATTGAATGCCCCATAATCTCTACCTTGCAAATTGGAAGAAGATCAAGCAATCTTACTGTCGGAGGACATGTGGATTGAAAGGAACGTTTACTGACTGTAGATACGGGTGCATCTCATTCCTTAATCCCATCTGATTTGGCCAACAGGAGAGTAAAGCCATTACATGGAGCAGGATTGCGTACGGTCACTGGCGAGTATAACCAAGTCCAGGGAAAAGCGTATGTGAAATCTTAATTGGAAAGGTCATGGTTCTACACAAATTCGTTGTGGCAGAGATCGTTGATGAAGTCATATTGGGAGAGGATCTCTTAGCTGATCATGCCATCAGGATCGATATGGAGAGAAGGATTATGCAATATAAGAATATGGATGTACCACTTAACTACAGTTTTGAGAAAGGGCTCAGAAGTAAGCGAGTGCTGGTGGAGGAGACTCGACAAAGACCACGAAATTCAAAGACAGTAGGCCGGCAAATATTAGTGAAACCAATGGAACACACAAATCAATACCGAGTTTACATGCGGGAAGAACAATGGCATTAAAAAACCGAAATAGACACACTAAGACGAAGGAAAGAATTTCGCAGAAAGAATACAAGGGTGGTTTCAAGCCAGGGCGCACTATTGTTGTGAGACGTCAGAATGATACTGATTATGAAAAGCCAATCGGCCAAGCTCAGCTCTGCAAAGTAGTCCAGTCGCCAAACAACAGAGTGTGAGGCAACGAACTAGGATAATGTGTATTAAGATGCAACACAGGTACGACGAGAACAACAATTTGGAAAGTTTCTTGGAGGGGATTTGGCTTATCATTGGCATTTGTCATAAATCTATTAAAGAAGTTTTAATGTTTTATTATCAAAAAAATTAATTGCCTTGTGTGCATCGAAAAGGTTGAGCGCAATAATCCCAATAAGATTGATAGCTTCGACTGCAAACACTTTTTTCATTGCTATTGTGTAAAATTAAAATCTGCCGATATAGAATTTTTCCAAACAACAAATAATAAATACCGTTGTGACAAGTGCAGTGCAATGCGAAGGAAATCTTTTCAATAAGCAACAACAATGCCTACACAAATAGCAGAGAGCCAACCTCAGCAATTGCCTGCTGTTGTGAGACAGCAAGAAAGCTCTAGCAGTGGTAGGCAACGCAAAGCAGTGGGTGAAGATGAGCAAGTGAAGAAAACAACAATAGGTGCAGATGCAAACAATGTAAATGATGACAAAGTAACTCTTCAACTCTTACACAATGAGATAATTAGCTTGAAGCAAATAAATATTGACTTCCTCGCAACAATGCAACAACTAAAGGAGGAAAACAATGAACTAAAAAGTAAAGTGAAGAAATTTAAAAATAAGTTGAATTGGAACGAACAAAAAAAATTAGAAAAGTCAATTGAAGTAGTGAGAGTGCCGATAACTAATGAAGTGAATGTTAAGGAATGTGTCAAAAAACTTTTCAGTGATGCATTGAATGTGGTGGTTTCTGATGATGAAGATGATGAATTAAAGATAAAACATATAAATGTAAGGGGACTTCACCAGGAAGTAATGTTAAGCAAAATATCTGTATCAAATTCAAATCGTATGAAAGTAAAAGAAAATCGGCCACGAACGCAAATCGAAAAAGTATCTTCATTAATAATTGTTTTACCGGCTATAACCGTGCTTTGTTTTTAGAAGCTACAAAAGTTAAAAAGGAAAAAAATTTTAAATATTTGTGGCTAAGTAACTCAAGGTTACTTATGAAAAACTCTGAACATGATAGAGCTGTTGTCACAGGAACGTTTTAAGACCTAGCGGATTTCTCTGTTTAGTTCTTTATTGTTTCATTTTTTATTTCCATAAATGAATACTAGAACATTTTTTATAGACGACAGCTCTAACATAAATGTCATAGAAGATTTAAACTTTTTAACAGTAGAAAGTAATACGTTAACCGTTGTTCATCAAAATGTGAGAAGCCTAAGACAGAATTTTGTTTGAACCTGGAAGCTTTTGCACATCCTCCAGATATGGTTTTTGTAACGGAAATATGGATCTATTCTTTTGAAATTAATGATTACCATATTCCCGGTTACGAGTTCTTCGCGAAAACTAATGATTCATACTCGGCTGATGGTGTCGGAGTATTCGTACGCAATATATATGAGCACGATATTTCACGTTTTTGCCTATCAAGTGCGGATATTTTAAAACTTAAATTGAATATTAATAAGGAACTAATTAGAAAAGTCGCTACAGGTATTTCATGAAGAATTTTCTTCTCTTTTAGATGAGGAAAGCACAGTGAATTTAGTCATATTAGGAGATATCAATATTGATTTATTAAGCGCTAACGCTAGAGTAGATAACCATCTTGAACTGTTGGCCAGTCATGGCTTAACATCTTTTATTAATAGTATTACCCGTCCAGTTTCTGGAACAAATATAGACCATTTTTATGGACGCTTCGATAATAGTACACTTAGCCCATCTGCTGGTTTGAACTTTGATTTTGAAGTTTCTGACCATTGTATGACTGGACTGAAAATCAGTTGTCTAAATAATGTGCGTAACATTAAGAATAAGAGTCCGGCAGTCGTTCAAAAAATAAATTTTAGCGCTTTTTATAATTCACTTCGTTACGAAAAATGGGAAACTGTTTATGCTGAAAAGGATGTGAATAAAGCTTACAATTTATTTTTACTACGCTTCACTTGCACATAACAAATTCTAGCTTTGTTACTTCACCAAAACGTTACGCGTCAAATGTCGCAAGCATCCTACAAACACTCGCCTCCGGAAGCGTGTAAAACACCTCACATTCAGTCTTAATAAAGAATGTCGTTTTAGGCATGATAGTTTTTATAAAAATAGATTTTTAGCTGCGAAGGGTGACGTGAAGAAAGAATGCAATGTCGTCAACGATATTCTTAATCGGAATAAGGAAGACCAAACTAATTCGTTTGTTCTAGATATCGACGGTAAACTTGTTTCCCACCCGTTAGAAGTTGCCACTCACCTGAATAATTTTTTCGTTACAATTGGTAAAGAGTCCGCTCCAAATAATAATAATATACGCTGCATTTGCAACAACCGCGTAATTTACTCAATAAATACTTCTCCAGGTTTTAGTTTCTTGTGTGAAACAATTTCCGGGTCAGAGATTTTAAGTTTAATAAATTCTTTAAAAAATACTGATTCTTCTGGGAATGATGGTATCTCAAATCGTACTTTAAAGAACATTGCTTTCTATGTTGTTGACATTTTAAAGCATTTATTCAACTTAAGTATAGCCACAGGAGTGTTTCCAGCCGATCTAAAATGTTCTATTGTCATACCACTACATAAAAAAGGTAATAAGAAAGATAAAAATAACTACAGACCTATTTCTCTCTTGCCATCAATCTTTAAGGTTTTTGAGAAGACTGTTAAATGCAGAGTCTTGCAATATTTGGATAAAATTAAGTTTTTTAGTCCATTGCAATATGGATTTCGATCAGGAGTATCTACTGAAGACGCTCTTCTTAACTTATGCTCGTTTATTTATAAAACAATGGATGTAAAAGGGACTTGTGCTAGTCTTTTTATTGATATTATAAAAGCTTTTGACATGGTTGACCATAATATTATTTTAAGTAAATTGCACTCAGCAGGTTTCCGTGGAAACATTCTAGATTGGTTTAAATCATATCTAAATTTAGGAAGTCAAAAGGTGAAAGTAAACAATACTCTAAGCTCACCTAGACTAATTGATTTGGGTGTCCCGCAGGGCTCAGTCCTAGGACCAATTTTATTTCTGATTTATGTAAACTCGATTTTTTCAATGTCTTTTTTATGAAAAGTCACAGCATTTGCCGATGACTTGGCAATCGCATATAAATCAAACAATACTTTTAATCTTTATGTGAATATAAATCATGATGTGGGCCTCCTAAGAGTATGGTTCGCTTCTAATAAGCTTATTGTAATCAATAAAACTAAACTAATGTATTTTGGTCTTGGTGGAAAGGAAGCAACTAGTGGTGATATTATTTTTCACTCTGCAAGTTGTTTGCGGGACAAAGTTTGTACTAGTGCTTGTATTGAAAACGAGTCTCGAGTTAATTATTGTCCTGATTTAAACTGTGACGCAATGTGTTTCAACGTCGAAGTTGTCACTAATTTTAAATATCTGGGTGTTATAGTCAATCATAAACTAAGCTGGTCTTCGCATATCTCTGCCATGAAAGTTTACTTGCTAGCAACTGTTCGCTCTTTTTATCGCCTGCAAAAACAATGTGTAAATAGTGTACTGAAAATGATATATTATGGACTTGCACAGTCTAAACTTCAATATGGCATAAGTTGCTGGGGTAGTGCAAATTCTAGTAGAATTCGACCACTCTTAATGTTGCAAAAGTGTCTTATACGAAGAATTTCTAATGCTAGCCGTTTAACGCACTCGATGATTTTCTTTAGAAGAATAAATATTCTCCCTGCAAGACACTTGTACTACTTTAAAGTATTAAACATTTTTTTATGAGAAGTGGTTATCTACATAGTCCAATATACACTTCATTTATGTTAAGGAGCAATTCTAATGCAAATGTTACTGTTCCTGCCTCACGCACAACTCTGTATCGAAACTTCTATACCATAGTATCGTGTATGATTTTCAATAAGCTTCCCGAAGATATACAAACAATTCGAAGAATAAGCGTTTTCTTAAAGCAGGTAAAACTATGGCTTCTTGGGTTGAGCCATGAAGATATTGAAGTTCTGTTACGGCCTATCACATAATTGGCTTCCAATTTAAAAACATTGCAACATACTATATTTCTACTTTTTATACTCAGTTGAGCAGAGCTCACGGAGTATATTAAGTTTGATTGGATAACGGTTGGTTGTACATATATAAAGGAATCGAGATAGATATAGACTTCCATATATCAAAATAATCAGGATCGAAAAAAAATTTGATTGAGCCATGTCCGTCCGTCCGTCCGTTAACCCGATAACTTGAGTAAATTTTGAGGTATCTTGATGAAATTTGGTACGTAGGTTCCTGAGCACTCATCTCAGATCGCTATTTAAAATGAACGATATCGGACTATAACCACGCCCACTTTTTCGATATCGAAAATTTCGAAAAACCGAAAAAGTGCGATAATTCATTACAAAAGACAGCTAAAGCGACGAAACTTGGTAGATGAGTTGAACTTATGACGCTTAATAAAAATTAGCAAAATCGGAGAAGGACCACGCCCACTGTTAAAAAAAAAATTTTTTAAAGTAAAATTTTAACAAAAAATTTAATATCTTTACAGTATATAGTAAATTATGTCAACATTCAACTCCAGCAATAATATGGTGCAACAAAATACAAAAATAAAAGAAAATTTCAAAATGGGCGTGGCTCCGCCCTTTTTCATTTAATTTGTCTAGGATACTTTTAACGCCATAAGTCGAACAAAAATTAACCAATCCTTTTGAAATTTGGTAGGGGCATAGATTTTATGACATTAACTGTTTTCTGTGAAAATGGGCGAAATCAGTTTATGACACGCCCAGTTTTTATACACAGTCGTCCGTCTGTCCTTCCGCATGGCCGTTAACACGATAACTTGAGCAAAAATCGGCATATCTTTAATGAACTTAGTTCACGTGCTTACTTGAACTCACTTTATCTTGGTATGAAAAACGAACGAAATCCGACTATGACTACGCCCACTTTTTCGATATCGAAAATTACGAAAAATGAAAAAATGCCATAATTCTATACCAAATACGAAAAAAGGGATGAAACATGGTAAGGTAATTGGATTGTTTTATTGACGCGAAATATAACTTTAGAAAAAACTTTATAAAATGGTTGTGACACCTACCATATTAAGTAGAAGAAAATGAAAAAGTTCTGCAGGGCGAAATAAAAAACCCTTAAAATCTTGGCAGGAATTACATATATAAATAAATTAGCGGTATCCAACAGATGATGTTCTGGGTCACCCTGGTCCACATTTTGGTCGATATCTGGAAAACGCCTTCACACCACTCCCTTTTAAAACTCTCATTAATACCTTTAATTTGATACCCATATCGTACAAACTCATTCTAGAGTCACCCCTGGTCCACCTTTATGGCGATATCTCGAAAGTCCACCTATAGAACTAAGCCCCACTCCCTTTTAAAATGCTCATTAACCCCTTTCATTTGATACCCATATCGTGCAAATAAATTCTAGGGTCACCCCTGCTCCACCTTTATGGCGATATCTCGAAACGGCGTCCACCTATGGAACTAAGGATTACTCCCTTTTAAAATACTCATTAACACCTTTCTTTTGATACCCATATTGTACAAAAAAATCTAGGGTCACTCCTGGTCCACCTTTATGGCGATATCTCGAAACGGCGTCCACATATGGAACTAAGGATTACTCCCTTCTAAAATACTCATTAACACCTTTCTTTTGATACCCATATTGTACAAACAAATTCTAGGGTCACCCCTGGTCCACCTTTATGGCGATATCTCGAAACGGCGTCCACCTATGGAACTAAGGATTACTCCCTTTTAAAATACTCATTAACACCTTTCATTTGATACCCATATCGTACAAACGCATTCTAGAGTCACCCTGGTCCACCTTTATGGCGATATCTCGAATAGGCGACCACCTATACAACAACCACAACTCCCTTTTAAAACCCTCATTAATACCTTTAATTTGATACCCATATCGTACAAACACATTCTAGAGTCACCCCTGGTCCACCTTTATGGCGATATTTCGAAACGGCATCCACCTATAGAACTAAGGCCCACTCCCTTTTAAAATACTCATTAACACCATTCGTTTGATGCCCATATTGTACAAACAAATTCTAGGATCACCCCTGGTCCACCTTTGTGGCGATATCTTGAAACGGTGTCCACCTATGGAACTAAGGATTACTCCCTTTTAAAATACTCATTAACTCCTTTCATTTGATACCCATATCGTACAAACGCATTCTAGAGTCAACCCTGATCCACCTTTATGGCTATATCCCTAAATGGCGTCCACCTATAGAACTATGGCCCACTCCCTCATAAAATACTCTTTAATGCCTTTCATTTGATACACATTCCAGGGTTTCCCTCGGTTCATTTTCCTACATGGTTATTTTCCCTTATGTTGTCACCATAGCTCTCAACTGAGTATGTAATATTCGGTTACACCCGAACTTAACCTTCCTTACTTGTTTATTTTTATTTAATGAGTTCACTTGTAATTTCCTTGCTATGTAATGAACCGATGTACTTTATTTACTATTTGTAACCTTTATAATATTGCAACATGTTTTCTTGCTACTTTCACATTTACTCAATATGCTCACTTGTAAGTTGCTTGCTACGTAATGAACCGATGTGCTTATTTCTATTTATTTTAAATACTTTATTTTAATATTTTATTCATCATCAATGTTAAACCTTTCTAACTCCGTTTAAATGTTATTTGATTGCACCCCGCATTCTAACTTCCATTGTAATCATTAGAAGAAATGGCGTTATCACTGTTCTCGTTTTGATCACTCAACGCCATTAGCTATTATCTTATTGTATCTACTTTATTGTATGTTCACTAATGTACTAATATTAAAATCTGTTAAATTTCATTTCATAAGATAATACTGAATAATAGTAAATAAATAAATAAAATGTTATACAACCCTTACCTGCGGAAAGGTGTTCCATCCAAATTTCGGCGCGGTTGGAATGCCCGTACAAAGTTGTGAAGCAGATCAGTGATGTCGTCTACCACATGCAAACAATTGGGAAACAACGAAATAGAAGAATGGTTCACTTGGAAAGGCTGGCAGCGTTTAGACTGCAAAATCTGTCCGATCGGGACGATCAGACTTAGGTGAAGGGCACTGTGGCGAATATTAGTATCACTATGCTGTTAGTAAATTATATGTACTAATGTATTATGGCCTACCACACCGAATGCCCTGGCTTCACACCCGGGCAAAGCAACATCAAAATTTTAGAAATAAGTTGTTTCATTAGAAGAAAATTTGTCTAAGCGACGTCGCCCCTCGGCAGTGTTTGCCAAGCACTCCGAGTGTATTTCTGTCATGAAAAGCTCACAGTGAAAACTCATCTGCTTCGCAGATGCCGTTCGAAGTCGACATAAACAAGTAGGTCGCGTCCCGCCAATTTATAGGAAAAATTAAGGAGCACAACGCAAATTGGAAGAGAAGCTCGGCCTAAAATCTCTTCGTGGCTATCGCGCCGGGGTGTGAACCCAGAGCATTCGGTGTGGTAGGCGCAACACGCTACCATCACACCACGGTGGCCGCCATGTGGCAATGAGAAACCACTTAAATGCAACTATAAAACATCAAACGTTGGTAGAGGACAAAATAAGGCTTGCTGAAATTGCGGCTAGCGGAACCATGACACCAATCAATGCAAATTCAAAAATAGCAAATGTCATGCGTGTGCAAAGTTAGGGCATTTAGCATCAATATTCCATTCTAATTAAAATAAAACAATTAATTACGTATCAGATTCTGATGAAAGTGCTCAAACTGACTCTATCGATTACTTTAATTTTTCTGTTTACAGCATAACCAGCAGGGCGCTGCTGCGGTCCATGTGGTGTTTACTCATTACCAGTTCAAATAGATGGTGTGAAATTAGATGTTAGATACTTGCGATACCGGGGCTCAATGTAACTATAGAACATCAAACGTTGGTAGGGGACAAAATAAGGCTTGCTCACATTGCGGCTGGCGGAACCATGACACCAATCAATGCAAATTCAAAAATAGCAAATGTCGTGCGTGTGCAAAGTTAGAGCATTTAGCATCAATTTGCCATTCTAAGTCAAATAAAACAATTAATTACGTATCAGATTCTGATGAAAGTACTCAAAGTGACTCTATCGATTACTTTAATTTTTCTGTTTACAGCATAACCAGCAGCGCGCTGCAGCGGTCCATGTGGTGTTTACTCATTACCAGTTCAAATATATGGTGTGAAATTAGATGTTAGATACTTGCGATTCCGGGGCTCAATGTACTTTAGTTTCACTGGCTCTCTTCCGGAAATGGCATAGCAAAAATGCACTAAGACCTTGTCAGACCCCATATGTTAATTACTGTGGAGATAAAATTGCATTATGTGATGAGTACGAGGCAGCAATAAAGTATCAAAGCGCCACAAAAAAGATTGTACACGTAGTTACAAAAACAAAAAATCCACCGTTACTTGCGTTCTCACAATGGACAAAAATGTGTCCGATTGGAAGTATGGGTAACACTCACGCACGCTCCTCTCTTTACCGAGTGATGGTTTAGGCCTTTATAGACTCAGCAAAATATCGTTATCAGTGTGTGAAAATGCGAAACCAATTTTTTGAAAGCCGCGTCCAGTGCCACTGGCGTGGAAAGACAAAGTAGAGAAACAATTGAGAGATCTTATATCCAAAAATCTTTTAGAGCCCATCGATAATTCGGAGTGGGGAACTCTCTTAGTGCCTATTTTAGAACCAAATTGTGAACTACGTATATGCGGTGACTATAAAGTAACCATTAATAAATTTTTAACAGACTATAAATACCCGTTACCACGGATAGACGAAATTTTCGCTGCATTACAGGGAGGTAAACTATTTCCAAAATTAGATTTATCTAACGCATACAATCAGTTAGAATTAAATGGGGAGTCACAGCTCTTATGTACAGGGAGCACACATATCGGTATCCTTAAAATGAAACGTATGCCTTTTGGAATCAAACCGGCAGCAGCCATATTCCAAAAAACAAAGGAAAACCTACTTCGTGAAATTCCATGCGTTGTTGTATATCAAGTTGATATCACAATCACGGCAAAAACACTCAGCAACATGTTGCAAACATAAAACTCGTACTAAGTAAACTAGAAGGGGCAGGTTTAAAAGTAAATTTGAACAAATGTTCATTTTTTCAAAAGCAAATAAATTACCTAGGATTTACCATATATGAGCATGGACTGAAAAACTATGACGAACTTATTTCCAGCGTGTTAAAAGCACCAAATCCCAATAATATTTCTGAAATGTGTGAATTTCTCGGGATGGTAAATTGCTATGCCAAAATCATTCCTAGTTTTTCATGCAAGGTATAACAAAATTCAGACAATATCTTCTAGGTACTCATTTTATTTTACGTACTGATCACAAACCACTATTATCAATATTTAGAGATAAGGGCTTACCAGTTATGGCAGCAGCTCGTATGCAACGATGGGCGTTCATTCTTTCAGGTCCCAATTATTAAATTGAATATGTAAGAGGTAGTTCGAACACAGCTGATAGCTTATAACGAATCCCACAACTTGAGTACAATGAAAACCTCAAAGAGAATAGTTTCGTAAACTTCGTGGAAGCAGAGAATTACTTGAATTTCGATTATAAAGTAATCACAAAAGAGACAAAGCGAGATCCTGTGCTATCCAAATTGTGCGCGGATATTCAAAGTAGCACTGTGACAAATCTAAACGGAAATGAATTTCGCCCATTTATAAGCAAAAATGTAGAACTTATGGTAGAGTATGGTTGTATACTATGGGGGGTATAAGACAGTCATACCCCAAAAGCTGAAAAATTACATAATTTTTGAACTGCACTGGTCTCATTTTGGCATTAGTAAAATAAAAGCACTGACTAGATCGTACGTTAGCTGGCCAAACGTTGATGGCAATATCGAAACGCTAATAAAGAACTGTGTGCCGTATCAGGAAGTGCAGCCCAGTCCTGAATCGAGTGCATTAATTCCTTGGAAATCGACAGAGACGGTTTGGAGCCCTATCCACGTAGATTTTGCAGGACCCATCAAAATTTTTTATTTATTTGTTATAATTGATTATCATTCCAAGTGGGTAGAAATATTCTTAACCAAGGAAATAACTTCGAACTCTGTTCTTAACAAACTTAGAGAATCCTTTTGTGGGTATGGGTTGGTCGATCAACACATTGGTAAGCGATAATGGTCGACAGTTTACGTCTATAAGGTTCATTTTATGAACCTCCGAAAAATGGACGTGCGCTTTGCACGCGCAACGCACTCAACACACAAGACACCAAAACGCAGTGTTTTTAGTTTTAATTATTTTATTTATCAAGTGGTTGTATACTAATGTCTTTTAATTATGTTACTCTTATTTTTATTTATTAACTTTAGTTTGCACAATCGATTATTTTAGTTTTTGTTTCTTGCGCCAATGTTCGTCTTGCGTTTTTAGTTGTCCAAATTTTAATAATTATTCCGAGCCGAATTGCTCTGTGGTCAAGTTGTTCCACACTCGCGGGTAGACAACGGGTGTTGCAGCAACTTGAACACAGGGTGACATTTTATTATTTAATAAGGCTCTGTTACATCATCCTTTTTGGGGAAAAGAAGAATTGACAAAGTGATCAATTTTGTCACATTCTTCACCTCCCCTTTTTAATTTGTTTGTTCGGAACCATTTTTATTATTAATTGAGAAAAGATTTTATACATCGAATACTCAAATTGTTGTTACATTTTTATGGTTCATTGTAACTTAAATAAAAGGTATAAATATTAATTTACTACAAAATATGTTGAATGTTTCTTTGTAGGTATTTATGTTTGATATATTCAATTTAAGGTTTTACATTTTTATTACATATTATATATGTTTTTTTTTTTTTGTTGTTTTAGCAATTAAGAAATACCCTTTTTTCTTAAATATACAAAATTGTGTGGTATTTTCCATTTGTTTTACAAGTTTAAGTGCCTTCGTGGCTGCTTAATTACTAGTAAAAAATTTTGGATTTGTTTTTCAATCAAATTTAAAGTAAAAGTATTGAAGTAATGTTAGCTTACTTTACTTAAGCGGTTTTTATGTACTACTTTTTCTTTGTTTTTAACTTCATCGAAAATAGTTATGTTGGGTTCGTTAATTTTGGTTATAATAAACGGACCTTGATAAATATTTTGGTGTTTATGATGTGGTTCTTTTTGTAAAAGTACTTTATCTCCGATTTTTACAATTAAAGGTCGTGCCGTTTTGTCGTACAGATTTTTACTTTGTAATTTATTTTTATTTATTAGATTTTGTGTCATTTTGTGTGCTTTCTGCATCCTAAACTTGACTTCTTTGGCATAATTTTCGACGTTATAAACTGGGTCAATTATTTCTTTTGTTAATTCATTAGGCAAAGTTGCCTTTTTCCCAAAGACTAACTCGAAAGGAGAAAATTGATTGTCGAAAACTGTGCTACTCGTAGTGTTTTGTATGAAAGTAAAATATTTTAAATAAACATCCCAATCAGAAAAAGTATCTTTTAAATATGCACGTAAGTATTCATTAAAAACTCTATGATTACGTTCAATCGTGCCAACAGTTTCGTGATGGTATGCAGTTGAAAAATTATGTTCAATATTAAGAAGTTTAGTTAATTCTTCAAATAATTCATTTTTAAATTCAGTACCTAAATCTGATTTTATGGCACTCATTGTGCCGTATGTTAAAATGAATCCTTCAAAAATTGCTGACACAGCTGATCGTCGATAAACAAATATCGATACAAAATAGTTACTGAATAACGAAATCGTTATAGTTATCGATTAGCAAATAAAGCGATGGCAAATGTCGTTAAAAAAGTTAGTGAATTCCACTACAGGTTTTTAGTTATGTCGCAAATCATGGTAAGTGCGAACTTGTTACCATATTTGGACTCAGGTAGGGGTCCTATTGTGTCAATTACTAGTATATCAAATGGTTTACAAGGAGTTTGTGTTAAAACAAGTTTTTCTTTTGTTTTGGGTTTAACCTTGTTTAAGAGACAAACTTTACAACTTTTGATATATTTCGATATATCACGAGTCATGTTCTTCGAATAAAATTTTGTTCGCAGTTTTGCGTAAAGTCTTTTCATTCCGCAATGTCCACCAGAAATGGGATCATTATGGTAAATTTTCATTAGTTTTAATTTTGTATCTTCATCTGTTACTGTCTCCACTGGATCTGTTAGTATAATTTCTAATGATTTTAAAATTTTATTTCCAATATTTTTGAAATTTGTAATAGTATAATGTTCGAACAAAATATCATTTTAGGCCATTCAATTTGCTTAATTTTGCGTTTGCCGGCTTCTGATTCAAGCCTCGAAAGTAATTTCTCTAAAGGCGTTATTTCGTTAACAAGCTCAAAACTAAGTAACTCGAGTTGCTTATGTTTAATATGCGCAAAAATTCTTGGACTTGTTGTTTTATTAATTTTATCGTACGTTATTGCAGATCTTATTCGTGGAGCTTTTTTCGAAAAATTAAATGAAAATTTGTCGTAGACATGTAAAGTAAGTTGTCTTTCGTCGTTTTTGTCTGTTTTCATATGAAGATTATTGTCGTTTTACCGTTTTGTCATTGATCTTGTCTGAACTGCTAAAATTTGTTTGTTCGATTCCTTAATCTCATCGATTGTAATACGCGATAGTGCATCAGCACCAACGTTTGATTTACCCTTTATGTAAACTATAGTAAAGTTATATTCTGCTAGTTCTAGTCTTATTCTTGAAAGTTTTGAAGATGGGTCTTTCATATTGAATAAGTATACTAGAGGTCTATGATCTGACTTTACAATGAAATGGGTGCCATAACCGTATGGTCGAAATTGCTTGATTGCAAAGTAAATAGCTAAGAGTTCCAATTCTATAATTGGGTTTTTTCTGCTCTGCTTTATTAAATGCTTTAGAAGCAAAACAAATTGCTAAATCACTACCTTGTTGCTCTTCACTCGAAATAGCGCCACATCCAGTTGTGGAAGCACCAACGGTAATAATGAATTGTTTAGTAAAATCTGTATATTGAAGTAATTTTGGTGAAAGTAACGCTGCTTTCAAAGATAAAAATGCTCTTTCGTACTCAACATCCCATACAAATTCAACTCTTTTTCTGCTTAATCGGTTTAGAGGCGCTGCCAGAGACGCAAAATTAGGTATAAACCGTCTGTAATAGTTTGCAAACGCGAGGAATCGTCGTACCGCGTCTTTGTCAGTCGGTTTTGTATACTTTTTAACTGCGCTTATTTTAGGGTCGTCTGGCAACAAACCTTTGGCTGAACATTTGTGACCTAAAAATGTGACTTCTGGTCGTAAAAAGTTGCATTTATTTGGGTTAAGTTTGAGATTGAAAGACCTAGAAGTATCGAAATTTTTTGAAAGATTTTTAATGTGGTGTGCTTCACTACACCCTGTGACGATAATATCGTCGACGTACAAAAATGCAACGTTGGGTGGTATACCCGAAAAAGCTATTTTCATCATTCGCGAGAATGAATTAGGTGCTATATTTAAGCCGAATGGAAGCACTTTCCATATAAATGCGCCACGGTCAGTGCTGAAAGACGTAATGTCACGAGAGTCAGGATGCAAGGGGATTTGATGAAATCCTGAAAAAAGATCTAAAGTGGGAAAATATAGAGCAAAGTATTTTGAGATTGTCTAAAATATCGTCAACTCTAGCGAGTGGGAATTTATCAGCAATGAGTTTTTTGTTTACTGCGCGAAAATCTACGCACATACGATAAGCTTTTTGACCATTAGTATCTTTCTTTGGGACTACAATCAAAGGACTATTGTAATTCGAATAACTGGGTTCAATCAAATCGTTGTCTAACAATTTATTTACTTGGCGATTTATTTCTTCACGTTGAGAGTATGGCAATCTATAGTTTTTAACATATACCGGCTCGTTGTCTGTCAGTCTTAATTTTTGCTCATAGAAGTTGTTTAAAGTAATTTTGTCCGTGTCAAGAGCGAAAATGTCGGCATAATCAATGCAAAGGTTAAGTAATTTATTTGGAGCATGTTGAGGTATTTGATTTTTTAAAATTGAAATTAGTTTTTTCGTACGTTTGTCTTCTGTTTCTGTCTTGTTAATTGTATAAACATTATAGTTTGAAAGTTTTTCTGTCCGAATACTTTTTCTTTTGACATACTTTATATCATCAGTGGTATTTATGACTTTTATTATTGGGTTACTGGAATTAACAATGCACCTAGCTGTGAAAACACCGTTTTGAATTTCCTGCGAGTCCACAAAAAGTGGCTCGGGTGAATCTCCTAAATCAAAAAGTCTGAATATTTCACATCTTGGAGGAATGATACAACTGTCGCTTTCTGTTCCGTGTAGGATTGGTATCGCAACTTTTTCATTACCTACCCAAAAGGAAATACTATTTCTTTCATAACTAATAATGCATTTGTTAATTTTCAGAAAATCTTTACCTAATATGCCATCGGATGGGATATTAAAATCTTCATTTATTACATGTAAATTATGTTTAATAAAAAAGTTTGAAAAATTTAAGTTTACGGTAATTTTACCTAAAGTCGAAACTGAATTTGAAGTAACACCGGTAATGTTAATAATATCGTTCGTATTTAATGAATTATTACTGTCTAGGCATGATATTTTCATTAAAGAAATGTCTGCTTGAGTGTCTACCAGGAAAGAACAAAATTTTTGTGACTCGTTAAGTTGTAATTCTATTTAATCTGAGTAGTTTAAATTTAAAAAAATATATGCCTATTGGTAAGGGAAGTTCGCTTACTGGCTTAGTTCGTCCTCCCCCAGTGTTCGCTCCTGAGGGGCGCTGGCGTTTAAAGCGCGAACATTTGCGTTTCTACCTCTACCATTGGCTGATCTCGAATTGTTACCTCTATTGTTGCTATTATTTGTATTTGAATTGGAATTTGTATTTGGACGCGTATTATTACTGTTGTTATTCTGGTATCTATTTCCGTTATAATTCCTATATCTTTGATTATTATTGCCGTTATAGTTGCTGTTGTATGCAAATGAATTATTGTTTCTATAACCAGTATAGCCGCGGTTTGGGTAAAAGCCTCGATAACTACCACGTGAATTTCTGAATGTGTTGTTACCACGTGATCGAAAAGCTAAAACCTGACGCTCTGTTACTTCGTTATTTTGTTCTATAATTAATTTTGCTACCACGTCTTTCGGATCAGTAAATGCCGTTGAGGCTAAAATGGTTTTTACTAAATTGGATTTTGCATTTAATCGACACACGTTAACAGTTTGTTCGACTGCCATATCATGAGCTTTCGCTTGAGTGATCCCTTCAATAATGAGAGACCGCTCAAGTGAGTCAGCTAAATCTGCAACTTTTTTTGCAAAATCTGTATAATAATTGTTATTAACGTGCAACGCTGCAATTTTTCCTGCTACAACTTTCGAGTTGGCCGGTCTGATCCTACTACGTAGAGCTGTTTTAATTTCATTGACTGAAGTTACTTGTGTTGGTATTGCTTCACGGGCTTTACCCTCTAATTTTGATTTTAAGAACGCTATAAAAGTATCATTTAAATCTGCAGTAGCGAATTGTTCAAGTAATGCGATTTTGTCTATAAAAGAATCAAGGGCTAGAGGATCACCACTGTAGTTTTCTCTAATAGAATTAGCACATGTGTTAATAAAAATTCTCTTATCCTCTGGTATTGTCATGATTTGATCGTTAAGATCTGGAGCTGAATTAGCAGAAGGTGAGGCCTCGTTTGTACTATTTGGATCGTTAAGATCTGATTTTAAAGTAAAAGAAGTTGAAGTTAGTTTTACACTATTTGAATCGTTAAGATTTGAGTCTAAATTAGAAGTTGAATTTTTAATGGAAGAATTTTCGAAGCCTGGAAAATCTGTTGACAAAGAAAATCTATTTTCCTGGTTTGTGACTGCTTCTGTCAAGGATGAAGCTAAACCACCACATGTTAAAAATTGAATTGGTTTTTCACGGAACCACCGCATGTAATAATAAAAATCTTAATTGGTTTTTAACGGAACCACCGCATATTGTCAAAAAAAATTACTTGGTTTTTAACGGAACCAACGCATATATCGGAAAAGTTAATTGGTTTTTAACAGCCCACCGTTTATATCAAAAAGTTAATTGGTTTTTTAACAAATCACCGTTTATATAAAAAAATTCAATTGGTTTTTTCACGAACCACCGTTATGTCAAAATCCAAAATTTATATAAAATGCGAAATTATTTTAATGGAAATGCGAAGGCACCGAATTTAATAAAAAAAATTTAAATTTTAATATACGTACATATATACGTTTAAAGAAAATAATACCCGTAGGCAAAAAATGTTAAATACATATATATATTATACTTATGACTGCTTCTGCTCCAACCGCAAATGCTGCCGCTGCCGTAAACGCTGCCGCTGTCGTTGCCAATGCTGCTGATGCCGGAGTTGTTTCTGGCGGTCTTCGCCGGCGCTGCCGCTGCTGGTCTCAATGTTAATGCTGGTGGTGGTGGTGGACTTTAAAAATGGCGATGATATGCCGTTGGCTAGTGGCGTGGGTTTTAAAGTCCGTTAATTAATACTTACTTACTTACTTAATTGGCGCTTAACCGTCTAAACGGTTATGGCCGTCCAACAAGGCGCGCCAGTCGCTCCTTCGCTCCGCCAACCGGCGCCAATTGGTCACAGCAAGGGAGTTTAAATCGTTTTCCACCTGGTCCTTCCAACGGAGTGGGGGCCGCCCTCTACCTCTGCTTCCATAGGCGGGTTCCGATAGAAACACTTTCTTGGCCGGAGCATCATCTTTCATTCGCATAACATGGCCTAGCCAGCGCAGCCGCTGCGTTTTAATTCGCTGGACTATGTTGATGTCTGCGTATAGCTCGTACAGCTCATCATTAAATCTTCTTCGGTACTCGCCATCTCCAACGCGTAGAGGTCCATAAATCTTTCGAAGAACTTTTCTCTCGAACACTCCCAAAGCCGCTTCATCTGCTGTTGTCATGGTCCATGCTTCTGCCCCATATAGCAGGACGGGTACGATAAGTGACTTGTAGAGTATGATTTTCGTTCGCCGAGAGAGGACTTTACTTTTCAATTGCCTACCTAGTCCAAAGTAGCATTTATTGGCAAGATTGATTCTTCGCTGGATTTCAGTGCTGATGTTGTTGCTAGTGTTGATGCTGGTTCCCAAATAAACGAAGTCTTTTACTATTTCGAAATTATGGCTGCCAACAGTAGCGTGGTTGCCAAGGCGCATATGCGCTGACTCTTTGCTCGATGACAGCAGGTACTTCGTTTTATCCTCATTCACCATCAAACCCATCTTTACCGCTTCTTTTTCCAGCTTGGAGTAAGCAGAACTAACAGCGCGGGTGTTTAGGCCGATGATATCAATGTCAGCAGCATATGCCAGTAATTGCACGCTTTTATAGTATATTGTTCCAGTGCGGTTAAGTTCTGCAGCTAGTATAATTTTCTCCAGCATCAAATTAAAGAAATCGCACGATAGGGGGTCACCCTGTCTGAAACCTCGTTTAGTTTCGAACGGCTCGGAGAGGTCCTTCCCAATTCTGACTGAGCTGATGGTGTTGCTCAACGTCATTTTGCACAGCCGTATAAGTTTTGCGGGGTAACCAAATTCAGACATAGCGGCATATAGGCAGCTCCTTTTCGTGCTGTCGAAGGCGGCTTTAAAGTCGACGAAGAGGTGGTGTGTGTCGATTCTCTTTTCACGGGTTTTTCCCAAGATTTGGCGCATTGTGAAAATCTGTTAATTAATAGCGTTGTTGTATAAACAATTTTCCATTTTGGCCTTATATTTGTTGTAGTTTTAAGTCGATTTTATTAAGTTAAAGATTTTGTATTACTTCTGTACCGTTTATTGTAGTTTTTAATATATTTTGTTATTTAAAGTTTTTTTTTTGATTATTTCTGTATAACTTAGTTGTAGTTTTTGGACGTTTTTTATTATTTAACGCTTTCCTTTCTTTGTTTTATTTAATTTTGTATTTTCACTGCCACTGCCACTTTCGCCATATATTTCATAAAAAGTTCCATCACCTACCTTTGTCACGGTCGCCATATAAGGTTCGTTTTACGTCACACGATTTCAAAAACTTTATGAAAAAAAAAAACAATATAAAGCACAACATCCAAATTGTGAAGCCATTACAGTAAATAACCACAACAACAAAGCAAGCCACACTTTTCTACATGTACATAGAAGGCGACGAAGAATATCTCAGAGCAGAATTGATACTCACATATACACACGCATATGGCTAGTAGAAAAGCATAAACTACGAATATACATGTGTATAACTTGTAACCAAGCATGAGATACAATTGTTCTCGAACACATTTTCGTGAAATGACTAGACTTTAGGAGAAATAGATGAACGAGAAAACCGAGAGTATATGTAAAAACAGAGCAAGCTGAGGAATAAGTAATCAGTTCGATTAAAACACGCTTTTGTGAAGTACGTGATATTGAAGTATAATTGTACTACTCCCTAAGTAGTCTAATAAAGACCATTTCGCCATTTGAATATTGTTATTTATTCGACAGTTCAGCGATTCGCACGTTAGAAGAAGGTGCATAATAACCAGAATTTCCCTAAATTCGTTACAATATGTATAGATAATACTCCTGAATCACATTTTGACCGTACCTTAGATCTCGAAAAATACCCGGGTCCATGTTTTGTGCTTAAACACTCCAGAAATTTATGGGTTTTAAATGTATCCTAAGAATTAAATTAGGCCTCGTTGTTGTTGTTGTTGTAGCAATGTTTCGCCCCACCTAATAGCTGCGACCGATTACAAATTGTCATCAATATCCTCTAACGGGAGTCCAAGGAAACTTGCTGTTTCGACAGGGGTGGACCATAATGAAAGGGGTGTAAGAGGCGTTGGTTCGACATTACAATTAAAGAGATGGTTGGTGTCATGTGGGGACACTTTGCAAGCGGGGCATACATTTTATATATAGGGGTTGATTCCGGATATGTAAGAGTTTAACCTGTTACAGTATCCAGAACGAAGTTGAGCCAGAGTAACTCGCGTTTCCCTGGGGAATATGCGTCCCTCTTCCGCAAGTTTTGCGTACTGTTCCCCGAGTACTGGATTCACCGGGCAATTCCCGGCATAAAGGTCCGACGCCCGTTTGTGGAGTTCACCAAGGACCTGCTCGTGTTTTTTTGCTTCATACGGCTGAGTTCTCAGGTGCCGTATTTCCTCAAAACGGAGATGACTCCTTAAGTCCCTAGGCAGTGCTGGATCATCAATCAGATGTCTGTTGGGAGGCCTAGGTTTCTGGGTATTCAACAGGAACTGTTTGGCTAGCATCTCATTTCTCTCCCTGATGGGTGATATGAATGTAAATATATATATATATATATATATATATATATATATATATACATGTAAAATACTCCTAGCTGTAAGTTACTACCGTTAAGTAGTTTAGTGAGTAAGTGATGCATTTTAATAAAGATAAGTTTTTAGTCTTACGCCAACCTTCGCCGTGTTTCTTTCATGTCCGAGTATCCTCATACATATCAGTTTTGGCTTGGCGACGAGTGTGACTCCGAACACCACGTGTGAAGTTATGTAACACAAAGTAAAACTTCTTTTGTTCGGGTCAAGCTACATAATTGTTGGATTTCCACATGAAATTCACACTAATTAAAAAAACAAAACGCAAAATAATAAACTGATAAATATAATAGTGATAAATTGTTCAAACGTATGTGTTGCAATATGTCTGTGTCAAGCACAGTTGCATTGATCGGGAACATTGAAGCATTCACTATTGGTGATGATTTTAATTTATATGTGAACAGACTAAATCATCTGCTATCATTAAATAAATTAACTAAAAATGCGGATAAAGTGTCACTTTTGATAAGCCTAGGCGGCACCGATCTTTATTAAACAAATAGCAAATAGTCAAAAAGTTAGAAGATCATTTACAACCCAAAAAGAACATTATTTTTGAATGCTTTAAGTTTTTTAAACGAGAACAACATGCGTCAGAAAAAATCTCTGATTTTATTGTCGAACTAAAGCAATTGGCTCAAGAATGTGAATTTGGTGACTTTTTGAACAGAGCGTTGCTAATAAAATTTGATTGTGGACTTTCGAGTGAGCGAATTCAAAACCGATTATTGGGTGAGAGTAATTTGGATACATTTAAAAAAGCGTGCCAACTGGCGCTGGCAATTGAAAGAACGACCACCAGTATGGGGGTAATGAGAACGGGCGCAGTACATAAATTGAGACTCGAAAATCAGTGCAAAGAGAACAATGCAAGGCGAAAAAGTAGAGAACACAGAAATGCCAGCGAACGCAGAGACAAATTTCGTTGGCGAAGTGGTACGCGCAGCAACAACATAAAATGTTACTACTGCCAGAAAACGGGTCATATAGAAAGAGATTGCTGGACGATACAAAGAAATAGTAAAAACTACAAATATAAGTCAAAAGAAAAATGTACAAATAAGTCACAAAATAAAATAAAGTCTCTTGATTATTCACAGGAAAGTTCTGACAAGTCAAATAATGTAAATTAATTAATAAACACAGTAAATGAAGTATTAGTGTTTCTGCAGGCAATCCAACCAAACCACTCGAAGTTAGTGTTAAAATATGCAAAAATATGTTCACCGTGGAAATAGACACGGGAGCTTGCTTTTCTGTATGTCTTATTTCCGAGTATTATGAATTTTTTAGTCACATTGGAATGCAAACTGCAAATAACAGTCTTAAAGTTCTCACTGGGGAAAATGTTGTTGTAGTAGGTGAGATTAAAGTAAATGTACAGTTCGGTAACAAAGTAAATAAGTTAAATTTAGTAATATTAAATGGTAAAACGAGGTTTAAACCAATTATGGGCCGAAATTGGTTATCTGCTCTCATGCCTAGGTGGCGTGAAATATTTAACAACATAAATAGCCTGAAAATAGAAAAGGAAACATTCGCATTTGATATTGATAGATATCAAAGTATATTCGCGAAGGAAAGCACTTCAACCATTAAAGGGTTTGAAGCGGAAATAATTTTAAAAGATGATCACTACCCCATTTTTGCAAAAGCGTACCCAGTGCCTTTCGGTTTGAGGAAAAAATTTGAAGATGAGCTGGATAGGCTTTGTGAACAAGGCGTATTAATACCAATAAATAGAAGCAAATGGGCGAGCCCAATCGTAGTTGTTAATAAAGGGGATGGATCTATGCGATTGTGTGTAAATTGCAGAAGAACTGTCAATAGATTCGTTGAAATGGAACATTTTGTGATTCCTCGAATTGATGAAATACTCGCGAATTTGTCAGGTTGGAAGTTTTTCTGTAAATTAGATTTCACAGGAGCTTATCTTCAAGTAAAAGTTTCAGAACGATCGAAAGAGTTGCTAGCAATTAATACCCATAAGGGATAGTATACGGGCTCAAAACGGCTCCACAATTGTTCTCCAAAATAATAGGTTTTAAAAGGGCTTAAAATGGTACAGGTATATTTTGATGATTTTTGACGATTTAGACGATTGCAAAAAGAACCTCTACGCTGTATTCGATAAGTTAGTAGAGTTTAATGTAAAAATTAACTTGAACAATTGCAGTTTTTTTAAAAAAGAAATAAACTTCCTAGGATATAACATTAATGAACAGGGTATAAAACCATCTACGAAAATGTTGAAGCAGTTGTGTAAGCTCCGGCACCAACCAATAAGCAACAGTTGAAGTCGTATTTGGGCGTGGTAAACTAATACTGTCATTGCATTCGTAATTTGTCGTCCGAGTTGTTTTTGCTTCATGATCTGACAAAAAATAATGTTAAGTGGAAGTGGACAAAGCAACACCAAGAAGTTTTTGACCGCAGTAAGCAATTAGTTCTTGATATTGGAATGTTGGCCCATTATGATCCATCGAAGCTGATTGTAATTTCGTGCGATGCGAGCCTCTATGGTGTAGGAGGAGTATTGTCTCATATTATTGACGGCAAAGAGCGCCCTGTTTTGTTTGTATCAAGTACTCTTAAACCGGCGGAGGCAAACTATTCACAGTTGCATCGAGAGGCATTGGCGATAGTAGTAGCAGTACGGAAATTTCATAAATATTTATATGGTTTGCACTTTACTATCGAAAGCGATCATCAACCTCTTAAAGAAATTTTTGCAGGTAGAAAGGATCTCCCAGCGGTTGCCTCAAACAGGCTTCAGAGGTGGGCAATCTTTTTGTCAATGTATAATTACACTATTAAGTATAAAAAGGGTTCCCAAATGCGTCATGCAGATGCCTTATCACGATTACCATTGCGGCAAAGCACTAATGATGACACCGATAGCATCAATATTTTCAGTTTAGTGCATGACTTACCTATTAAAATTGATAATGTTTATAAACACTTGCAAAAGGATGAATTATTAAAAAAAGTATACGAATTTGTAGTAAATGGTTGGCCGAAGAGGGTCGAAAAAAGGTATTTAAATTATTGTACGAAGCGTATGTCGTTGTGTACTGAAAATGGATGTCTATTTTACGGGGAGCGTATAGTAATTTCAAAAAGTCTTGTACGGCATGTATTGGATCTATTGAATAGTGAACACATAGGAATTGTGAGAACGAAATCTTTGGCAAGGGTATATGTATGGTGGGCAGGGATAGATGCTGACATTGAAAATTATGTAAAAAGTTGTGTGGCATGCGCACAAAGTCAAAACGCTCCAAAGCCATTCTTAAATTCATGGCCCAGTCCTTCATACCCATTCGAACGCATTCATATCAATTTCTGTAAAATCGACGGTGCTACCATTTTAGTTATTTTTGATACATTTTCTAAGTGGATAGAAGCCAAAGTACTAAAATCTACAAGTGCACAAGTTGTTACAGAAAATTTACGAACATTTTTTTTTTTAAATTTTGGCTTACCTAAGCATTTAGTGAGCGACAATGGTCCCCCCTTCGGGTCTAAAATTTTTATTGACTTCTGCACAAGTAATTGTATAGAATGCTTAAAGTCCCCACCATATCACCCCCAATCAAACGGGAGTGCAGAACGCGGCGTACAAACGATTAAAAGTGCACTAAAGAAGTTCTTATTAGATCCAAAGACAAAAACGAAGTAATGGAATTTCAAAATAAATAACTTTTTGTTACAATATCGATCCACACCAACTAAACAACTAATTGCACCCCAGCTGAGCTCGTTTTCAAATACAAACCGAAAACTCTATTAGATTTCCTAAATCCAAAGATTGCAAACAATCGATATTTTAAAGAAGGAAAAGAGAAGAAAGAGATAACAAGTTTACATAAAAGAAACAAAACTTTTGAGGAAAACTTTTGTACTAATGAAAGGGTAAAGAAAGATGCTGAAAAATTAAAAGAATTCAAACCAAATGAAACTATTTTGTATAAGAACATCTTAAATAATTATTGTAAATGGGATTTCAGAATATTTGTTAATAAATTGAGTAGAGTAAGATATCTTATAAAAATAAATAAAATAACTAGAGTTGCGCATCTGGATCAATTGAAAAAATTTCAAGGCAAAACAGTTAGATTTAATCCCACTTTTATTACGTACAAACAAGTACGTGCTTGAAAAAGACGTCATAGTGAACACTCAAGTGCTGAGCCAGTACTCAGATGATCTGAACGTTTACGGAGAAAGCTAGATAATTCTTAATTCGAATTTAAGCTGAGTTATAACATTGAATTGTAGTTCATTTAGTTAATCTGTGGAGGGATGATAGGAATGTGAATACTCCTAGCTGTAAGTTACTACCGTTAAGTAGTTTAGTGAGTGAGTGATGCATTTTAATAAAGCTAAGTTTTTAGTTTTACGTCAACCTTCGCCGTGTTTCTTTCATGTCCGAGTATCCTCATACATATCAATGGGGAGTATTCTCGCCTCATTATGTAGATGGTGTTCTGGGGACATAAGAAGACAGCCCGTGGCGGTTCTGAGTGCAGTATTTTGGCAGCCTGTAGCTTCTTCCATTGGGTAGTTTTTAGGCTTGGCGACCATATAGGGGACGCGTAGCACGCAAACGGCTGGCCTATTGCTTTGTATGTGGTAATGAGCGTTTCTTTGTCTTTTCCCCAAGTAATGCCAGCAAGGGATTTGAGGATTTTATTACGGCTCTGGATTTTCGGAACAATTGCGGCTGCGTGCTTACCAAAATGTAGATCCTGATCAAACGTCACACCCAAGATTTTGGGGTGTAGGACAGTCGGTAGCGTAGTGCCATCGACGTGGATGTTCAAAATGGTCGACATTTGGGACGCCCAAGTTGTAAATAGGGTCGCGGATGATTTAGTCGGTGATAATGCCAGGTTTCGCGAGGCGAAAAAAACTGGAGAGATCAGGGAGGTAGCCGTTTATTCTGTTGCAAAGCTCATCGATCTTTGGGCCCGGGCCTTTGGCCATTATTGTGCAGTCATCGGCGTAAGAAACGATAGTAACTCCTGGTGGCGAAGGTAGTTTTGATATGTAAAAATTAAACAAAAGTGGAGATAGGACACCACCCTGAGACACCCCTTGTTTAAATCTTCTTGGCTTTGATATTTCGTTTCTGAATTACACCGATGCCTGCCGAACACCCAGATAATTTTCGGTCCACCTTTTAAGACATGGGGGAAGGGTAGACCCTTCCAAGTCTTGCACTAACGTGCCATGGTTGACCGTATCAAAAGCTTTTGATAGGTCTAGCGCTACGAATACTGTTCTATGGTGGGGCTTCTGATTTAAACCATAATTTATCTGGATGCGAATCGCATTTAGCGCGGTGGTGGTGCTATGGAGTTTTCTAAAGCCATGCTGATGACAGGCTAGCCGCAAATTTGCTTCGAAGTGGGGGAGCAAAATGGCTTCAAGCGCCTTGGCTACTGGCGATAGGAGAGATATCGGGCGATATGACTTTCATATGTTAGCTGGTGTCCCAGGCTTTAGTAGTGGGACCCCCTTGGCCATTTTCCATTTTTCGGGTATGAAAAAGGTGGAAAGAGACAGGTTGAAGACATGTGCTAATATTTGAAACCCTCTTTCCCTAGGCTTTTAAGCATCGGCATGGCTATGCCGTCTGGGCCCACTGCTTTGGATGGTTTAGCATGACCGATGGCAGCCTGAACCTCTTTGGCGGCGATGGTAATTTGTGACGCGCTGAACTTATGTTTACGTGCGTGTCTGTTGGCCCTCCGTCTATTTTTGTCGACCGCAGAATGCATTATGTATTGTCGGCAGAAAGCGCTCGCACATTTTTTTGCATCCGACAGCACTTTGTGGCCAAAGGCGATGGAAACTTTGTCATTGTGCCTAGACGGATTCGATAGGGACTTTACAGTGGACCAAAGTTTACCTACACCGGCAGAGAGGTTATAACCGCTTAGGTGCTCCTCCCACTTCGCCCGCTTGTGTTCATCCACAAGCAATCTGATGCGTTGGTTTATATCCCATATTTGGGGTCGCCGGGATCGAGCTGTCTTATAAGGCCACGTTCTCTCGCTAAACTTGCAGCCTCTACCGGGAAGTGGGGCCGAATTTCGGGAATTCTACCGGCGGCAATGAAACGAGCCGAGGCGGATTCAATGACCTTGCGGATAGCACGCTCCACTTGGCGGGCATCAGTTGTGATAGAGAGGGCAATAAAGCGGTTGTCTGTAAAGGATTTGTATTCGTCCCACTTTCCTTTTTTAAAGTTAATGAAAGTGCGTTTTTCTGCGACGATGAAGTCGGCGGACCGCTCGAGCGAAATAAGTATATGCAGGTGGTCGGATGCCAATGTTACCATCGGCTGCCAGTTGACGCAGCTTACGAGTTCTGCGCTCACGATTGAAATATCTGGCGAACTGTGACAGCTTCCTACCATACGTGTGGGGCGTCTCCGTTCATAGCGCAGAACGTCGTTTCTTATATTTGATCCGCTAACATCTCACCCCTACTGTCCACCCGCAAGTTTGAATGCCATAGATCTTAATAGGCATTGAAATCGCCTAAGGTAATGAGATTGTTTCCACTGACTATGCCGCTGATATCAGGGCGGTATCCACTGGGGCAACGTTCTGAGACACTGTCCCTGCGGTCGATGTCGGGATCAAATATATGATATTGCACAGTGTGGTGTATGATATACGCGAGGCCGCCTCCATTTCCGCTCTCGCGATCTTTTCTGTGGACATTATACCCAGAAGAGGTCTGCAGTGCAGATCTTGCTGTGAGTTTAGTCTCTTGAATCGCAGCAATGCGGATGTTGTGCCGCTTCATGAAATCGACTATCTCCGTGATCTTCCGAGTTAATCCATTACAGTTTAACTGCAGAATTTTGAAGTGCATAGCGGGAGACGTCGTCACTCTGGGAGTAAGTGACGGGTGACTACGCCTGGGTTGTGGAAGGCCAGAACGCGATTGCTGTTGAGGCCCTGGGACTAGACGTCCTTGGGTAGGCATTGGGGTACCCGGTGTATGTGGGTATGCGGCCTGGCAACATGGCGCAATGAAACCCGTCGGGGGGTTGCCTGAGGGGTGAGCTGCTGGGAGGGACGCAAAAAATTGAATGGGGTTACACTGAAATGGCAGTCCTTGGTCGGGAAAAATCCCGATTCACTCCGGTACATAGAACCGAGGGCCTCGTCCGACCCAACAGTGAAATTTCCACTTAATTCAATGTAACGAGTATAAACATACGAGAGATAGATCAGACAGACAGAAAACAGCTTTAGAAACTGCTGATTTGGCTTCGGTGATCCACTAAGGACCTCCCCTATCAATATTTCTAAAAATCGTCTACGTATAGACCAATGAACAACATTTTAACCTATTTCTCAGAAGCGGATTAGGATTTCTCTAAAATTTTAAAAATAAGTAAATTCCTAGATTTGAGTAAGTTGTTCAATACTTTTTGTATAAATTATTGAAATATGTTTAATTTTGATTTCAATCTTTATTTCCTTGACACAAGTCAGAGCCGGTTAGATGAGCAACTATGACCGAATTACAACTTTTCCGTGACTGCACCTGAATGCGTATCTCTACTTCCGTAATCGCAACGCTGCTGCCCGTGATAGTGTTGACTTGGCATTTGCCGTTTGCTGGTGTGCTCGGCTTTCATTATTAGAGTGGAGTTTCGCATTGCCTTGAGAATGATTGCAGCTTGGTGTTCACTTGCAGATACAGCGTCTGGATTACTTTGTGCTGTTGTTATGATACGCTTTTGTTGTTTCCATGATTATTGTTGGGTGCTAACTACCCCCACTTGAATTGAAGCCGTCCGCGGCTTCTATTATGGCACTGTTTACATTCGCTCGGTTTTTTTGTTTTCGTATCTGACCAACCGCAAAAATTATGATGGCTGCTGCTACGAAAAGTGACAGAGCATTTATTGGTTGTATTGAGGGAGTACGAATAAGATTCTCTAGGTGTGATATGTGCCTGAGATTCCTTATGTTGATTTTTTTCAAGTATGGAAGTGAAAATATAGTCATGTGGTCAGTAAAATTTATAGTTTGCGCAGGAGTAGCTTCGGGACGAGAGTGAGCTATTTTGTTCCAATTACTATAGGTGGCTGTGTTAATGGTGATTTCCCCGTCAAAGGTTATTATGAAGGTTCCCCTTGTCAGTCTTCTCAACTTTCCATCGCACAGCGTTGCTGGTTGCTTATTTATTAGTACAATGCCATTATCGATTTCCCTTATGGCATCTACGTAGTCAGATGATATCGTTTTGCAGGTTGCTGAGTGAACGTTAGAAGCTGCATTACGCACGGGCTATCTCCCTAAGGTTGTCAAAAGCTCCCCATTAGGGTTCCCTTCCAATTGTGCAGTGGTATATAATTTCCCTTGCATTCGGCTATATCTGTTAATGCCATATACTCTGGAATTGGGCTCCAAAACTGCGCACAT